>NW_023459310.1:0-64444 GCF_013731165.1 Rhagoletis pomonella | reverse complement strand
ACAATAGCAAATTCGGATTTTTTCGGTAACATCTTTAATATCATACCAATACCATAATGCTATGTACACCAAATTTAACTGGTTTCGAAAAGTACTTTCACAATATAAGGATTCAGGTGAAGCGAGTGTTTGACAAACCTGTTAGCAACAATCAGAAGTATTAATACAGTTTTTTATTTAACACCAAATAAACTAATAACAATTAAGGACAGCGCCGTCTGCGGTTATGCCGAAGGCCTCATACCTTTCATGAACATCAGAAAATCTTACTTCAACCGATTACTGAACTTTAAAGCTGTTTGGGAGCCACAATTTATACCTTCGAAAACTTTTCCTTTTCTCCTAAGGATATTTCCTGGCTATGTGAAAACACAGTTAAGACCATAATAATTTATGGAGTCCTCATCTGGTGATGAAATGCACTAGAGATAGGTACGCTAGTAAGAAATCTGGATCGCGTAGAACGAGCTGCTCTCATTCGGGCACTTAGAGTCAGTCCCAGCCTAGCCCAAAATTATGCTTAACATAGCGCGTGTCGACAACGAATGCTTAACTGACTCAGGACGTGGACACTCTAAGATTCATGAAGGCTTCGATTATATTCCTAATACCACGGATCGCTGCGTAACTAGACTGACAACCAGTGGTTGGAAGGAGGCGCCGGTGAAACATCCTGAAGGTGCTCTCCGTGTCCGACATCTGTAAAAACTTCGTTCTTGATACGCAGCGCTTTTCGCTATAACTTAGCACTGGAGTGTGGACGCATTAATTGTACCTACCATGCAAATTTCGTCAAGTATCGAATTTTTGAAAAATGTACATATGGCATTGCAAAGTATTTATCATCCCTATATGATAACGTATGCCAAATTTTAAAAATTTATTTCTTCGAAATTTTAATAGATGGCGGTATGAAATTTGGCATCCATACAGACAAATATTTATACTTCATCATACAAAATCAACAATGTCAAATTATCATAAACAATAATTTTCGAAAATAATTCAACACCATGCAAAAAATCATCAGATTTCAGAAATAGTGACTCGATATTATCTGTATTTGATTAGCTTTCTTTTGCACCGCACTGTATGTGCACTAGGGTGGTCTAAGAACATTAAAGTCGGAATTGTAATGCTCTAACTCCCTAGGATTTTTCTATATCGAAAAAAGTATACCCCTATTTTTATATTTTGAAGTCAAAAAATAATTAGAGGTCGCTCAAAGCGTTCAAAGTTTTCCATGTAGTATTTTTATATGGGAAAAATAAAATTTTTCGTAGAAATGGTATAGAATTCTTGAAAATCAATATTTTTCGATCGGAAAACTCTGGTTCTCTTCAGGAGACTTTCAATAATAATACCCAATTGTTTATTTAACCATTCTTTGATTTTTTATTGGTCGCTCCATTGCGTTTTTCGGGGTTTTTGGCGGACCTATAAATTATAGTTGCGATGAAAAAATGGTTAAATAAACATTTGGGTATTATTGTTGGGAATCTCCTGCAAATAAACAGAGAAACAGATTGAAAAAGTTGTGGAACAAATGCTGTTAACGAAGCAGGGATATTCTGCCGAAATCTGTAATAAAATCTGCGTCTTGCTAACTTTAGTCCCGCAATTGCTACGCCCATTTCTAGAGGGGTTGGCGCCTTAAAGAAAAATCTTGCCGCACAAATATTTTACCTGGATAGATATTCTATCGGAATCCGCAATAAAATTTTACTTTTTGCAAAAAACCATATCGTCATAAAGAAAAAATATTTTAAAAATAGTTCTTGAAAAACCTCCATTTTTTTAACCACGTTTTTTATAGAGAATTTAACAATGATTACGATGGTATAATTTTAACTCCCTAATTTACTGGTCTTCACTATTCAAATCAACTTCAAAAAGTTCAGCTGTTAATAGCTAAGTTAGCTGTAGAATCACGAAAAAAATTCAAACTTTGACAGATCACATTTTGGAAGAAAAATATTAAAAAATAATTTAATCGAACACGTGTTAGCTTATTTCATGTCTGTACATAAAAAAAAATTTGAAACGAATCGGAGACATCTATCAAAACCTTATCTCACATCAAAAACTTTAAACTCTAATATTTCAGAAAGAGTTTTAACTGAAGTACCCTTATTGCATCTAACTCCTCAATTATAAAATTTATTATATTTTAAGACTTTCGCCGAAATACATGTTTCGAAAAATATTGATATTTACGTGAGCTGAACTAATTTGAAAATACCTCCAAAAATTTCACGATTTTGATTTCCTTTATTAAATTTATATACATTTTTATGCAGGCCATTTAAGCTTAATCATCTGGGTGACTTTTGGGTAAAAAAAAATATTGTTAAAAACTAATTTTTTTTATCAAATAAATGTTTGAAATTGGTTTGAAATCGGTTCAGTTCTCGCAAATACATATTAATATTTTCCGGGGATCTTACAATACAAGAAACTTTATAATTCCGGTTGAAAACAACTCAACTTTTTTTGACAAGGCACCCTAATGTACATGTATACTAGTGATGTGCTGAATTGCCGGTACCCAATACCTCAGAAAGATTTTGGTACCCAATACTTCCATTTCGGTACCCAATACCGATTCTATACATAATTGCAGCTTTTGACATTATTTTCTACAGAATATCTGTCAAAAAAGTGGCATCGACTTTAATTCGACTATGAATATGATTCAAAATTAGTACGAGTAAGAAGATGCTTCCCTAAAAGTTGAACAATTTGTACTAAGCAATGTGGAAACCACATATCAAAACAATCTCATCGCTTTCTTGATATTGTCGCAACAGTAAAATACCATTTTATCAGTTTCCACCTTTGTAGATCTAAAAAATGCTATGACGGATGAAGGAAGTCTTTCAGGCCTACAAAGATAACATCGTCCGATTCATCTAGAAAAAAATGTTTCAAATAAGGAAGAGTTTCTCTGCATTGTGGCAATGGAAAAGGGAAATTAAAACCACTATTAGCCCCTAAACTTGCTTTTGATAGGCTAGGCCCCCCCTAAACCGCTTTTATTTTTGGTCTACATGCGTTCTTATTGGAAGCCCAAACGTTTCGGTACCGAATATCGAAAGTATTGGATACTTTTTAAATCGGTACCGAGTGTCGATCAATACTTCAAAGTATCGACTCAGCACATCACTAATATATAACCACATAACAATTATGCACAACTCATGTGATTTATGTCGGCTGTGCAGCTTTATATATACATATGTACATACATACATACATACTGCATTATCTGCCTTTTCAACTGTGTATTTTTATGCTGTTATTTTTCAAGCGCATATTTTTCCCTCCCCGCCTCCTTTAATTGGCATAGCTCCGTTGTGTTCCACTTGCAAATTTGAGTAAGTAGTAATAAAAAATCATAAAAGACAACCAAGACAGCGAATGACGGTGTAAGGCTGTATAAAACGCAAAGTTGAATACACCCATGAAGCAACATATGGACTGGACACGAGTACCAGGGTGGTGTGGAGTATATAAGCCGGATTGGGGGGGTGGTCGAAGTAATCGCCAATGCACTCTGCCTGCAAAGAAGCTGTCTGTACTTACGTATGTATGTATGATGTATATACATATGTAGTAGCGGTGGGCGAGCGCGAGCTGCACATTTTACCGTACTCGCTTTGAATAAATTCAACCTTGTCGAACACAAGTCGCCAACTCAGCGCTTCAAGCGACCGCTATTGTTTATTATTATAATTATTTGTTCACTTTTATTGTTTGTATATATGTACATACGTATGTAGGTATACACGAGACAGACGACGATTGAATGGATTCGTCGATTGAGAAGTAGTGCCCAAGTTGGGCAAACTGCGAGCACGAGGGAGATTTGTACGCAGGTGGGATTCACTGACTGGATCTCGTGCACTCGAACACATTTTCAACATATTTCACTTTATTTTATTTTTATTTTATTTTTTTAATATTCTCCGCTACGTTTTATATCTTCGCTTGTTTTGTTTTCAATTTTATGTTCGCATTCTTTCGGCGTGAGCGTGACTGAGCGCGCTACTGCAAATGACGATTTTGCATTCGGCGTATGGTCTAAAAATAGCCACACAACTCGCTCTGGTGTAATTAATGTAAATATTTACGATACTACCTCTATATGTACATATGTATGTATATATTTAGGTTTAAGTTTGTAATGTACCTAAGTATTTACATATACATACATACATATGTGTTATTGTGCCCGCTATGAATGGAGACCTTAGGTTAAAAAAATCATTAATTTTTACTATTCATTAAATACTTATCCAAATTGAATGAAATTTTGTATTTCGTTCGTGCGGCCTACCGTTCAAGATACAAAATAAGGCTGTTAACATTAGTTGCGTTCCAGATGCTTCACGATTTGCAGGTTTTTACAGGAAGTCGTTCCAGGTGACCACCTTCCATAAGGTTTATTAATGGAGAAAACAGCTGTTCCTGTAAATCGTGAATATCGTGAAGCATCTGGAACGCAACTATTGTGTGAAAGCATTGATTCATGGGTCGAAAACATATGTATCTGGCAACACTATGGACGTTATATTTATCTATGCGAGACTTCTCATGGTCAGCCAGTATAAGCACACCTAACCTAAGCCTGCGAAAGATTCTTGCTAAGTCTCCGACGATACCATCACTAATATGGAAAAAGAATGGTAGAACCCTACTTTCAAAGCCACTAATAGCGTTGATCTCTGCTTGAAACACACTGCAATCGTTCGTTAGAAGAAAGGATCGGTTGATCTGAAGGTTGTTGATCTTCGAGTAGAGACCGGCTCCGGTTCTTTGTTCCATCTTTGAACTACCGGTCTCTGCTACTGGCAGTCCTGCATTCGATTCTTCTCTGCTCGGGAACCTATTATTACCTTAGTATTGAGGTCCCAAACAGGCCAAGATCATGCCTCACTTTTAGAGTACGAAAACCACTACCTACACTGTCTCGCATATGATGTCGGCTCTGCTTTCTTCTACTCACTTAGGGTAATTGCAAACCAAAGGCTGAGCAAATTTTTGGAACACGCAGAAAAGTGCATTATGACGACGATTTAAGCCAAGGCATTTTTCTGGGGAATATTAAAGACAAACTAAATTGTCTAAGTAAGATCAGCTAACCTAACCTAGTTTACAATAAACGCAAAAGTTTATTTGCCTTCAAATGCAAGTTGAATATTTCTTGTACACTTTTAACTCTAATTAACTAAACGTGAAATGGGTGTGCGATGCCAGCCCACGAGACTTACTCAACAAGGTTATTTCAAGCTTACCCAGTTATCGGTTACTTTGTTTCAGTTTGCACTAGCTTATCTATGATACCAAGGCAAATGAAAATTGTAATAATTAATCGCAAAGAAATTGTTGTAGATAAGAACCGAACAGAGGAGAGTGGTAACTCAGTACAATGCAATAGTAATAACATTTTGGAATGTACTATACTCATATGTATGTATGTTATATTTTCAATTAATCACACAAATATCTACAATATGAATTTGTCCTTGGTGCCAATCAAAATTTCGCTAATCTTTTCAATGGAAAGTTTTATTTGTCCATCATTTAGCGATCATCTACTATAACTTAGTTGGAATAAAGGTCAGGATTTGAATTCCGATTCGAAAAAATTTGTGGATGGTCTACGTGCTACCTTGAACGTATGTAGTATGTATGTACATATATCTATAGTACTAGCATGATGATTAGTGGTTGATAAAATAGATGAGAACTTTTCAATTTAGATATTTATTGCCACAATCATCAAATGTAGGACACTTGATTTGATATCTGCTCATTAAAGTCAAATTGTTGTGATTTTTTGTGGACGCAACGATGTTTAATTACGACGAGAGCTTTTACAGATTTCTAACTTCTAGAGTATTCCAAGTTTCTGTACCCAGCGCAAGTTCCAATAAAAAAGTACATATGTATTTACCATTTGATGTTTTGCTGTCAGAGGGTTTCCGGCTATATACTAGCGGTGCCTACCTGTGTGCCTCTATGGAAAACAATGCACTTGTTTCAGCATAGAGCTCTAACGCACAAGCCAGTCCAAACTCCTCGATGAAAAATCCATACTGCTACAACAACAACAACAGAATAGCAAAATATGTAACCTAAGTCCCCCTCTCCACTAAAGAAAGAAAAACTTGAATATGGAAAGAACTTTTTAAAGAGGGCACAAATCTAAAATTGAAGTCTGAGACTTACACCAGGAAAGATTAGATTTGTTTTTCATTAACTCGGCCTCTCTATAGCTGCTGGAGGACGATTCATAAGGAATGGGACCTATCTATTGAGGTTATTTCCCGGACTTTCTAGTGCTCTTGGAAGTTTGGCCTTTATCCCTGATAACACGGATCTCTGTGTGTCTAAATTGGTAAAGATGACCTCGTGCTCCATACTAATGAATACATATACGCGAGGCAGTAGTTGGAAGTAGACGCCGGTGAACTTCTACATGGATGGATCGAAGCTTGACGGCAGGGTCGGTGGAGGAGTATTTTGCTGATGGTCTTAGTGTTTTCCAAACAGGCGCGCGACGTCTGCAAGGGAATTAAACATCTACTCTTATAACACAGCGACAACCAGGGCTTTGGGCTCGCTCAGAGTGTGCTCAAAGCGAATAGAGGAATGGTTGATCTCTCTTCAAATTGCGTCCGATTATATGGGTATCGATCTTAGTAATATTGCAGGAAAGTCCACAGGAAAGGCGAGTCGGTCTCACCGAGAAAAGATAAGTTTCGAGGTCCCATTAAAAATTTCTGCCTTACCTTACCTATTTATGTATATACATAGTTGAAGAACAAATTTGGTGCCAACTATTTGATGTGTTATACTAAAATTGTATAATTTACATACAGACAGAAGGCGTATTCCATTAAATTCAACAGGTGTTCTATCTTCTTCTTCTTATTTGGCTACTACATATTTATAACAGAGAGCTTTCTGATCTTTGCTCGACAACGTCCAGGTGTCTGCGACGTATAATAGAACAATCATAATGAGAGACTTGTAGAACGTAGTTTTTGTTTATCGAGAGAGGGGGATAAGCTTTTCAATTTTCTAGAGAGCCCAAAGTAGCAAGAGTTGGCAAGAGTTGTTCTTCGTTTGATGTCCAGGCTGACATTACTGGCAGGTTATTACTGCCAACATTGACGCGTGTCGCAATACGCGAAGACTTTTTATGTGCTGCTAGGAGGTACTTTGTCATGTCCTTCTTCTCTGCTAGACCAACCTCTTTAGTTTTCTGTTTTGAGGTCGAAAATGCCGGGCTGTTTTTCTATCACCTCACAAAAATATGTCATGCATTAGTGTATCAAAGATCAAAAGTATCCAAGCTGGTGCAAAGCCACTGGGCGCAAATAAGCGTCGGTATACTATGTATGCCGGCACTAAAACATTAATTTATAATTACTGTTACATGTGTCAATATTTCACATATCAATAATAAATGAATTATGATTATAAATATTTATCTATTGTATTAGGCAGCACATCAAAGCCCAGACAATGATTTTGAGTAACCTAAATATGAATTTATAAGCGCTAACGATCTGAAATTTAATAAAAAAAAACTACTTTTATAAGTGCTGTGGGGTAAACCCGTATTCTTCTGCTTCGAAAAAATATATAAGCAGATTCAAAGGCTAATGGACTTAGTATTTCCTCTAAACGTCAGATATTTTTTCACAGACGATTTTCGTCATAGAAGGGCAGTAGGAGGATCTCTAAAATATGTTTGCATTGGACCATGAATAGAAGAAAAATACATAATAGCAGAAAAATATGTATAATGAAGCAAAAAGTATTAACTGCCTAGAGCTATAAGGACTAGTAAACGAAAATTCAGTGATATAGACAACAAATTGGAGCAGAAGGTTTTACGAATAGTTAAAGAAAGACTCGCAGAACGGGGAAAAAAATTATTAGTAAAAGAGGAGGAAAGCTAATATCGAGACCAACGACTCGCCTAACACTGGTGAATTTTTTGTAATCAATTAAATTTGTCTCATCGACAATAGTATTCTATTTTATGATAACGCTTTCCACTTGAAAATAACTTAGTTACAACTTGTAAATATTTGTTCTATAAAAATAAATACTTAAAAATGTTTCCATATGAGAAACGATAAAACTACATAGTTTTATTTTTCAACAATACATTATACAAATGTATAAAATAAATTAATATGGTGTTTTACTTAGTCGGCAATATAAGACCATGAACCCCTGCATGGGTATCTACAATTTTTTATTAATAGCTGGATTTTCTTAACCGAGCCAAACGATAAACGCGATCGGATTCTATTTCGCAACACCGAGTAGAATATAATTAATTATCCTAAGATACATTTCCAAACACATGTCTACATATATATGTATACAGTATTTATGTACATACACACATATATAAGCTTACGAACATGTGATTATCATTTACATATACAGTGACTCAAACAAGTGACCAAGTGTTGATTTTTTTTTTAAATATTCGTAGTGTTTTTCGAGCTAAATTTTGTTTGTTATTTTTCTACAAAAATACCGTCTAAGCTTTAACCAAAACCATATAAATCACAGTCCCCATACCCAAAAGTGTGCTAAAGATTCAGAATAAAAAGTTTAAATTTTCATGAAAATTTGTTGAATATTCCTAAATTTTGTATAAAGTTTGAAACTGTGATTTATATGGTTTTGGCTAAAGCTTGGACGGTATTTTTATAGAAAAATAATAAAAACATTTAGCTCAAAAAACATTACGAATATTAAAAAAAATCAACACGTGGTCATATCTTTGAGTCACTGTATGTGTGAATGAATGTACAAATAAGTTTATCCGAAAACACTACATAAATACATTCATATCAGCGAGTCATTACGCATAACTATTAAAAGCAGTTGTAAAGCTTCCGTCGACGCTTTTTTTTTGCATAAATTACAAAAGGCAGCTAACTTACAGTGGTGTTTATAACACAAGCAACTACTCTCTATACATACACACATATATATTATTGAAAGCTAGCGATCCTTCTAATCGAATTCTTAAAAAAAAAATCCCACGTCTCAAAGCAAATCTAAAGCAACCCATTTTTAGCCCAATCAATTTTCTTGCAATAAATGCAGCTACGTATTGCCGTTGATTTTTTGCAATTTTTTCCCGCAGTCTCTTCCATACAAAAAAAAATTTCGAAAATACTTTATATGGAAAAAATGCAAAAGACCTTCAACAAAAAAAATTTCCAAAAATCAAAGCGATTTTCGAATAGCTCCGAGCTTGCATTTCGTATACTAGAATTCAATGGGCTACAAATCTGCATTCTCGAAAAAATTCTAAAAAACCTGATTAAAAAGTTGAAAATTTGCTGAATTTTCGCGACTTTTGTACAAAGTTTAAAAATTATATTTTTATGTTGTTTATTGTGGAATGGACCATATTTTTATAAAAAAAATTCGGAAAAATATTACAGTTAAAATTGTAAAAAAGCAACTGTGCCAATACTTTTTGCCGCCAGTGTATATATTTTGTTAAAAATAAAAATTCCTGTTAAGCTAATAGGCAATTCCCAAAGTAACTTAGTTATTCTTTATATGAACTAAAATTAGCCACAATGTTTAATGACGCAAAAAAAAACCGAAACCGAACGTTATTTTGATTCGGTTTCATTTCTTGATATAAAAGGGTGTATAAAAAATTTTGCAAACTCCGCTGGTATTGTATCTACAAAAACTCGTCTTGGACTGAATCAAAAATTACTGAATAATTGGCCCGCTGGGGATTACTAGCGGCCGATGTAACCAAGGTTTTAGCGGTTAGTACTACCACTCGGTAGGAACGAGGTTCGATCCTGGAAATGGCAAACATTCGAATATAATTCTGCGATGAAAAAGCTCTTCGGAGGCTACGTAAAATGTAAGGTGCCTACATTTATGCGACACCATCCAACAAATGTGAGCGTCATGTATCTTTTTAAAACTCACTATAAATAGCACCTATCTTTCTATGATTCATGTTACGGTACACAATGATGGAAACTTATTAAGAGTTTTTATATTTCACACCATTAATTCACATGAAAAGTTTAATAGTCAAATACTGCATTAGTATAAGGAAAGATTAAGCCTCTTTACAAATGCCTGCTAATTACACTGCCACCACCGTATTTGCACAGACTTTGATTTTTTGAGAGAAGGTATTTACAACGTTACTTAAATTTTGACAAGTTATTACTGGTGTTTTCCAGATAAACTGAAGTCAACATAAACAAATACTCAAGTTAAGTATATATGTAAGTATGCATATGTAAATATATTAGGGTGGTTCTTGTTCTAAGTACGTAGAAAACAAAGGCGTCCACGAAAATTTCAAAATTTTTAAATAAGTTTTAGAGGTGGCGCTACCAGGGTTTGAAAAATTTAAATCTGATAACTTCACATATTATTGAAAACTATGAAATAATATAAATTCATAGTGATCGCAAAATGGAGTTATTATAAATAAATAAATAAATAAATAAAATCTTTAGAGCTTAACCAAAGACTGTTATTGGTTTAAGTTTTTTTTTGAGTAAGTTCAGGAGGGAGTTGGTATGGATTCTCTGAACTCAAAACGCATATTTTTTTTTCTTTGGGCAGTTTTTTGCATTAATGATATTTTTGTGTGTGTGTTTGGGATATAACTTCATTCATAACTAAACTGAAAAATCCGATCAATACCAATCATTACTTCGTTGAAAAGACAAATACGCTTCAAATGGCACACCACTTGTTTTGATCAGACTAAAACTTGCTGAGTTATAGCCGATCAAAGTCGAAATTTTTGTAATTTAAAAAATTTGAAATAAAAAAATTTTTAAATTTTCGCGGATGTCTTTATTTTTTACGTGGAACGAAATAAAGCGGTGCCTCATACAAAATATATATGTATGTTGATGCTTTTAAGGGGCACCCTAATGTGTATCTAAATTAATCAACGATTAGATGAGTAGGTGAAGTGAATAAGTGGCAATCTCATGTGACGTTTAAATTTAGAACGCTACGAACATACATATTATGGTTTGATTTATTTATAGCTTGACTTGTTTACACATTTTCCATTTTATATTGAATGGAAATAAAATTAATGTAATGTAATCCATACATAACCACATACATATGTACATCAGCCCATATCATATTTCAGAACGCCCACAGATGTATAAAAAAAAAACTGGTCATCAATCAGATTGGCTTATTATTATGTATATGTATGCACTAGTACAGAAATTAATTTCAATTAAATACTTGCGACAAAATCAAAATTTTTTGTTACAAATTTATTTTTATCTTTAAGCTTATCCCATGAAATGCAAATATGCATATTTATAAAAAAAAAAAAATTGAGTCGGGTTAGCTGGATATTTTGCTATCAATCTGAGTACATAAGGCTTTCTCAGAGTTCGCTAGTCGATTTTTACTAGTTTTTGTCGCTGTAATCCCATTGTGCGGCATACCTACGGTGACCATCCGTCCTTTATTTTAAAGGACTGTCCTTTATATTAACCCTCTGTCCTTTGTAATTTTTTTCAAAATAAATGGCACATTTTGTCCTTTATTTCTTAATCTGTCCTTTAAATAGCTCTGGATTTTTCAGAGGTAAATTTTTCAACAGCGAATATAAAATAATAAAATGTCCCTTCTAAAATATAACGAAAACCTTCGTCAGTTTGTTTCGCACCTCTCTTAAGGGTTGTTATTTAATCGGTAATCTTTGTACAATCTATAAATCACGAATCATTGCTAATACTGATAGAAAAATTAATATACATACTTTGAGTAAAATTCTCAAAAGAAACGGGAAAGTTGGGCCCGGAACGTGTTGCACGTGAGTTTCAAAACTGGCATTTAGTGTTCATAATTCATTGGAGCCTTAATTTTTCACTCATTTGTTTTTTTTTTTTTAATGAAAGCTTATAAAATTTGCAAGTGTTCAGTTGATCTGATTTGTGAATTTTTATTTTAAATTTTTTTGTGCAAACTGTAGAAAAAGTAGCAATTTATATAAATGTTACATAATAAAAACCAGTTGAAAACAATTGCTTGGTTCTCCCAAAATGAAAAAAGTCACACAAAAATTTGTAATGTCATAAAAAATGTTCACCAAAAATTAATTTTTTTTGGTTCCTAGAAAAATTGGGATCTGTTAAGATCATTAAATTTTGTTATAATAAAGAGCATGGTGCAAGAATTCCCGTTGATTTTCAATAATAAAACAAACGCATTTATTTCCCATTTCGCACGCAGATGTGGTCGAAGTGTTAGCGAAAAAAAATGATTAAAAATCAACGCAATCTCTTAGCCACTTGCAGCTTGCACTTATTATACTAAAATTTAATGGTCTATAAAACTGTATATCCAAAATTTTTCTAAAAACTCAATTTTTTTTTAATTTTGGTGAACTTTTTTTTTATAACATTTAAAATTTTTCTTGTGAATTATTCTTCATTTTGGAGGAACAATTGCTTTCAATTAGGTTTTATGATGTAACATTTATTAACTGGAACAGGAGAATAGTTATTCTTCAAAATGGCTACTTTTTCTGCACTTTCAAAATTCGTGCTAAACTGGTCTCTTACTAGTTTTATAAGCTTCCATAAAAAAAATAAAAATAATCCAATTGGTTCAAAAATGAAGGCTCTAGTGAATTACGAACATTTAATTCCAATTTTAAACCACTGTGTGCTGGCTTCGTCGTGTAGTATGAATTATGAATTATTGGCACCAAGGGATGGCGTAGTCCTTGATAAGGATTGGGTTAAATTTTTCGGAATCGGTTAAAACCCCGTTTACAGCGTCTTTAAATAGGGGAAACTTGTACAATTAGATAATATAATGTACTAGTAAATGTTTGATTTAAATTACGATATGGGTAAAGTACTTTTTTTACACATTTACATTTTGAAAAAAATTTCCTTTATTTTACTTTGGTGACCATAGGCATACCGGCTGAGTGTTTAGGAGCTGGTTGAGAGGATTCACTCATATCAGCTGTTAAGCGTATTTTGGTCAGATGCAGACATGCCCGAAGATTGGAGTTTCAGTCTATGTACGTTACCCTAACACCAAGCACAGTAGTGCAAACACGAAATTCACTATTCTAATAGGTCTACAGCCTACAACTCTTGACGGATTTTCAATTTTTCTTTCAATGGAAGGATAATTTAATTTGTAAGAGATTTAAGGAGCTGTTTTTTTTTTAATTTATTTGTTTTTATAGGTAACGGTTTTTTTATAACAGAAAAATAGTTTTCCCTAAAAAATTCTTCAACGATAAAAACAAGTGGTACCTTTATTGAGCTTACTATATTTTGTTAATAGGTAATTAATTTTTATTAAAATTGCACGTTTTCGGGATATTTGCAAAGATAAAAAAAAAATGTTTTTATTTGCAAAAATGGCGGTCGACCACCTCCCATAAATATAGAGGAAACGGAACTGCCAAGAGAGAGACCAGATACACCCTGGCAAAACTCCGTTCTGGGTGGTGCCACCGTCTTAACAGCTACCTCTCTCGGCACAGAGGTGGCAAACACTTTTCCCGCATGTGGGCAGGGTCCCGGAGCAGGAGGGTGAAGACGATGATTCATGACAGAACCTGGGAGGTTGAGCACTGCTGCTATCATATGCGTGAATTCGCCTTGAGATACAAAAAAAGCACTAGATTAGTAGTAGAATTTATGGGCCTCTAAATTTTTTACTTTTTTTGTTAAATAGAAAATGTTTTACTTTATAACTTTTGTATAGATAATTTATCACATTTTACCAAGCAACGCAATTTAGCACATCAAAAAATGTACGCAATTTTATACGTATCATATATACAAACATTTTATTAAAATTACGGTAAGAAACAATATACAAACATATGTACATACATATATGTACAGTATCGGTCATATCTATAGCACGCCATTTCAAAGTGATATTGTGTGCCACTTATGCTTATTTATTTATTTTTAAGAATTTTCAATTAAAATACAGTTCTTTCTCTAACAAACCCCATATAAACCCAAGTTTAACAATTTGTAGAAAGCTTCAAAAAATGGCAACAAATTTTCAAACGTTTTTCTCGGAAGTGTTTTTTTTGAGTACACAGTTTTTTAGCCACTGCAATTTTAGTCTGATAATGTGCAAATTTCAAGTGGCTACGAATTACCGTTAATTTTTTAGAATTTTTTTTGTCACATTTCATATAATGAATCAACTCAATTTATTTGTATATGGATGAAAACCGCAACACCTTTGGCGAAAAAAAATTCTAAAAAATCAACGATAACTTTCAGTCACTTGAAACTTGCACATTATCAGACTAAAATTGATTGGGCTATAAAACTGTGTATTCAGAAAAATTCAAACACTTCCGATAAATAAGTTTGAAATTTAGGTGAAAATTTGTTGCACTTTTTGAAGTTTTCTACAAATTGTTAAACTTGGGTTTATATGGGGTTTGTTAGAGAAAGAACTGTATTTTAATTGAAAATTCTCAAAAATAAATAAATAAACATAAGTTGCACACAATATCACTTTGAAATGGCGTGCTATAGATTTGACCGATACTGTATATGTATGGAAGTTGGATTGCATTTGATATTAAAAGCTTATTAAAGAAAAATTCATAATTAACACCTTTTGTGTCACACCAACATTTTTATGGTATGCGACTAGTTGGCAGTGTTGCCAAGTTTCGAATTTGAAAAAGCACTAAAACCACTTGTATTCATAAAAATTTTATCGTAGGTGTGCCGATTCAAATTTACAAAAATTAGTGTTTTTTTTTTGTTTTCTATAAATTCAAATATTTTCGTCCAAACGACGCAACGTTAACATTTTTGTTCTTGTTTTCTAATTTGCAGCTGTGTCCAGCGTTGCCGTTTGGCTTAGATTTGCGCTGTTTAAATATTAATTTTTCTTCGTTTTGCTTAATTTTTTCTACAATTCCTATCAAATGAAAGTAACAACAAGAAATTAAGTTTCATGAACTATTTGGAAGTTTAAATCTACACTGTATACTCTTATGATCTCGTTAACTAAAGCAATGTAAAGAACTTTCGTTCCTTTTTTAAAAGAGATTCGTTATTCATTTTACTGTTAGGAGATGCTGGCGCTTTTTTAATATTCGTAAAAATATAACAAATTCAGCCCAAACTAAAGGTCTAGCAACATGGACGTTTTTGTAGGCAATGGCAAATTAGCGTATGTGAAACTGGCGATTGAAAATGCTGCCACATATTTTTTTGACAAACATATGCTCTTTCGCTTATGATTGTCATTGTGCCATGATTTTGTCTCCATTTTTGTAAAGTTCCTTATGAGACTTCCAATTGCTCTAAATTTAACTTCCATTTTTATTTCAGATTTACAGTTTTGTTGTCTTCAAACTAAAAAAAAGCACCAAAAACGCACAAAGCACCAAAATCAAAAATTTTCGAGTTCTGAATTAAGAAAAGCACTATGTTGGCAACAGTGCTAGCTGCACGAATGCTACATATGTACATTCATTATTATTAAAATACAAAAAAAGAAATACAAGACAGAGAAAAATTTTCTTCTCTCTTCACCTCGCACCAGATAATCACATTTTTTCATATCTCCCATATTTTTTTCACGTTTTCTGTTTTCTGAAGAAAAAATTCGATTAAAAAGAGTAAGTTGAGTAAGTAGTCACGAGCGAAGCAAAATGTATTCACCACACTTGAATGCTGATATGTATACATGAGCACCTACATTAATATACATATTTAACTACAAAGTATGGAGCTAAGTATTTTGGGGGGCCCCATTGAGATAAGAGAATCAACTGCCACCATCGGCCAGACGCGTTTCTCGTAGCGCACATGCATTGTAGCGCCAAGAGTGAGCGAGTGAAACCGGCTTTAAATAAACACATTCAGTGCGAATAGCTGGTATTCGCCTTTAAGGTCTCTTGCAGAGCAGAAGTAAATTGGGATTTAGCGCAACTGTTCGATTTTGCGAAAACTTACGAGTAAAACTGAGAATTTTTCAACAACTTGTGAAATTTGTTAAAGAAAAATATATCATTATCTGCAGATATTTGAAAAAGAACAAATCTTTTAATATCAATCAAAGCATTTTTTCTATTTAAACCGCACCCACTGCGAATGAAACAACCAAAGAGCATTTTAGTGCTACAATAATCACAGGAACAACATTTTTTTGTTGGTTATAACACCACACATATTAACTAAAAGCAAGAAAACACGAATAAAAATCAAACTTTTGCCAAAAGTAGTCAAGTAAAAAAGTAGCTAAACGCGAAAAAGTTGCGTGAGGCACGCAACGAATTGCAATTTTCAGCCATAGAAAATTTGTGAAAACCTTAAGTGAAAATTTTTAACGGCGAAACAGAAGCAAATACACATAGTGAAAGTCACAAAAGCGTACCCGCACTTCACGTACTGAATACATTTGAAAAATTACAACAACAACAAGTAAAAAAGCGAAATAAATTTTTTCCTGTACACCAATTGCATTTCTCGAGGGCAAAATTGGTGCTGCAAATTGTATTCGCTTAGCTACCCATACGCCACACGGCACTGACCATAAAATTGGTTCAATATTTACAGCAAAGCAACGCAACAACGGTGATAGTAACAGTGATACAAACAGAGTCCATACCGACGACGACAACAACAGCCTTAAAATGACAAGTGCAACAACCACAAATCTAAATCGCTCACATAGTTTTGTGAATGCGCTCAAGTGGTGGCCACTCCAGGGTCACAACCATCAGTCGAACAATGCAGCAGCATCGGCAAATGGCAGCGGTGGCACAGGAGGAGGCGGTGGCGGCGGCGGCGGTGGCGGTGGTGTTGTCGGCGGTGGCGCCAGTACGGCCAGCGGTTTAAGTTTATTGGCGCATTTACACAGTAAAACTGCGACTTTTGGCAGTTCGGTTGCAGTGCAAAAGCTGCGCGAATCCAAGTGGTTCAAACGCGATGAGCAACGTATTTTCTGTGCTGTCGTCGAATGTGGCTTCATTGTCGAAGTGCGCAGCGCAAACACCAACAACAGTACAACTAATAAACGTACTATGCGCAGCAATAGCAGCGGCAGCGGTGGCAGTGGTGTCGACGAATATGATGTGGACGATGACAATGACGATGAGGATGAGGTGGCGCTGCAGCTGCCACTGCGAGCGCAGGATGAAAACGAAACACCAATGACGTCATGGTTCGGCATTGTCCTGTGCAAAACGGCAAAAGGTGAGTAAACGAACGAAGGACAATTGGTGAAATATGTGTGTATGTATGTACATATGTATGTAAGTACTTATGTGCATAGGTAAAAAGTGGGTTTGTATGAACTAGTCGTACCTACGACAATTTGTGGCGCGGTTTTGGGGCGTTGAGCGGGTAAAATAGGGCTCAGCATACTGATACATTGCAATCGTGTTGTGTACTGCTAAATATGTATGTATGTACTTAAATATATATGTAGGTGTTTAAGTTTTTTACGAAGGCTTGAACAGTTTTTTAGGTCAGATTAAATGCTGGGGCCAATGAACAACAAGTGTATATGTATTTAACTCAAATACGTATGTATGTACATACATACATATGCATTGCTAAACGTATTCTCGTCAGCGGTGCAGATAATTTAGATGTAAGGCTTACATAAATACCTGTATTCCAGGTAGGAAGCGCGGATATTTAATTAGCAATTGCAGTGAGACAAACACGTTTTCAGTGGAAAAAAAAATGAAAGTGAAAATTTACCTAATTAGTATACATACATACATATGTATGTACATATATTTGTAATAAAGCCAAGTTTTAATGATATACATACATACATATAAACAAAATTTGTACACTCATCCTATGACGCTGATGCCTAATAAACAACAATACATGGAGATTAGATAATTATTGTTAAATACTGATAGTCAAGGTTTAGATATGGACGGCCACGTGACGTTGTCGATTTTAAGAGATGATACAATTTTTATTTATGCATAAGTGCAAGCAAATTAATTATTTTTAAGACTTCAGATATTGAACTTCTGCTTAAAGGCTTTAAGTTAGATTTCTATTTAGTTAATTAACTTTTAAGTGCAATAAAAAATATATGTAGCGCACTTGTGCACAGGGTATTATAACTTTGTTGTTTGTAACAGCCTAAAGCAATCGGATAGATATAGACAAATGTATACATACATGATCAAAATGAAAAGATAAGTCGATTAAGCCATGTCTGCCTGTCCGTCCGTCCGTCCGCCTATCCGTGTACACGATAACTCCAGTAAAAATTTATATATCTCGACGAAATTTAGTATACCTATACATAGGTTGCCCTTCAAGGTAGGTTTCTATTGAAAACGGGCGAAATCGGAAGGTAACCACGCCCCAAATCACGCGACCAAAAACTTAGATATTTCAGTAAATATTGGGTCCAAACTCTTCAAAATCAGCACGTGAAGTAGAATTTCGGTGCAAAATAATATTATTATGAAATTTTTGGAAAAGAGGCGTGACGCCGCCCACTCACGATAAAATACTGTATATTAGCAGCCGCATCACCAATCCTTACCAAACTCGCTACGAGCCGTGCTTAGGATAAAGCTAAGAAATCTGTTGGAAATCTTTGAAATCGGGCAATAACCACGCCCACCTCCCGTCATATGACGGCATTTTACAGAAACACGAAACTACTGAAGCTAATTGACTCAAAATCGATTATTTCAATGACCACTGAGCAGAAAATTAAATAATTATGACCAAAAATGTGTATCTCGGTAACCGATTTATCAATTTCTAACAAACTCGGTGCATTTAATACCCTTGGTACGAAAAAGTAATTCGTTGAAAATTATTCAAATCGGACGAAAACTGCAACGGCTTCCCGTGTAACGGTAATTTTCGGATATACGAAAACTCCGATATAATAATAACAGAAGGTTCATTTACTCCAAGTTAATACTTACAACAATATTTTAACAATAAATAAGACTGTTATAGACTTTTAGGTAGTTTAAAGAAAGTAGGAACGACGATAGTTGATACCTTTTTTTGTGCTAATTGAGTGCTTTAAGCGTGTCCTAGTGATTGAGAATAACATACATATGTATGTGCATGTGTATGTATATTTACGTATACATTTACATAGTACATACAAATCATTAAATTGTAGGCACGCGCCTCATTTAGACAAATTGCTGGTCGAAATGCTCCAAATTGATCGGTTTCGTAATTAGATTAAAAGACAGCATTGCTAAATAAATAAAAATAATAATAATTATTCCGTGGTAAAGTATTTGATTCAAATTGAGTGCTTTTAAATTAACAACGAGAACACAAGCAGTAAGCAAGTGATAAATAAAATCACGATGGGCTAAAAATATTTGCATGTGATAAAAACCCTACGACAAGCAGTTAGCAACAACGCGTTAATCAGCTGATAAATTCACGTGTTCTTTAATGTTACTTTTTACGGTTTTATTAAGCGAAAGACGAGCTTGATTCCGAATGTGTATTTTATTATCTATTTTTAGAACAACATATTCACATATACATATTTATGCACATCACTAATTGTGATTTTGTGAAAATAATAGGTACATTGCTTTCATTCAAGCACTTAGCATACATATTTTATGTATGTAGGGCAATAATTAAGTTTCCTCCACTGACGCCATTCTCGGCAACAGTTCGAAAAATTTACTTTTTTTGTGACAAAGACTTAATACATACATAAGTCGAGAACGAGAATAGATAGCGAAATGAAAGTAGCATTATCTTAAAGATATTGAGATGAAGAAAAAATATGCTCGTTGGATAAAAAAAAATTACCTAGACCCTTAGAATTACTTTAAAAATTAGGTTTTAAGTTTTTTTTCCTTTTTGGAGGTGAAAACTATACAACCTTTAATGTAATGAACCTTAAAAAAAAAATTGCTTTTTTCGATTCTTGCGATCATGGATTCATTCGATTTTGTTACGCGCAAGTATTTTGATCAATGAATCTTATTCCCTTGAATTTGTTCGAAGTCGTTTATAAGATAAAATTAGGGTAGTCTGGGACTATGTCACAATATGGAACAGTTTAGTTCAAATTTCAAATAGTGGAAACAGCGAACACTTTCTAGAAACAAGGACAAATAACATCCTTTTAACATCTGTCAGATATGTATGCCAGAACCTTTCTCTTGAATTGGTCAGCGAAGTAAGGCCAGAAAATTGTATGACAACACCGCTAAAACGAGGAAAACGAAACAAAAGCTTCATTTCTTCAGCGACCACCGCATTTTTGAACCTAAATTTATTGTGTAAGTATGTATGTGCACAAACGCAAGCATTTCTTGCTGAGATAAAAAAGGTGCAAGTGAGTAATTTATGTTCACTACATACTTATCAGAAATTACGTTTTACTCTTAATGAAATTTTAAACCACTGTCAATACAATTAGTGATGTGCTGAATTGTCGGTACCCAATACTTTAAAGAAGTTTCGGTACCCGATACCGATTCAATAAAATTTGGAAAAAATTATTTCGCCTAAAGAACACAAAAGGTACAAATAAGATGATACTTTTCTCAAAAAATTACCAATGTGGATTTGAGTGAATCAAGCATAACGCGTGCGGTGAACAAGTACGCCAAGCGTATCTCAGCAATATTGCCGTTATCAACAACGCCTTCTTGTACTTATCGCAACAGTCTTACCAACTAAAAAAGTTTTCGTGAGAACATTATTAGGTTTTTTTCTAGCTCGTTATGCCTATGATATTTCTCTCATCAAAGAACATTGATTACTATTTGCATTATGACGGCGTATGTTCAAAGCTAATGTGTACTCTCTAAATTCTGGTTGGATATATTTTTGGAACAAGGGAACGAGAAATTTAGAGCAACCTCTGTAAGAAAATCCCCATTACGGTGTCTTATCGCACCATTGCCATAAAACCTATGTGGAAAATATATATACAAACACGCATTTACTATTTTATTCACAATTATAGGCTCAATTAGCCCCATAAGCGAGGCTCCCCTGAACCGGTTTGATTCCATATTTTTGGCTATTGTTCGCTCTTATTAGAAATTTCAACATATCGTTACCGAGTATCGAATGTATTGGATACTTTTCAAATCGGCAACGAGTATTTATCAATCAGCCTCATTGCGTAAGTCGTAAATTAGGCTGAATTGTACGACTCGACAACATTAGCATTGTCTACTGTCGTGCTGAAATAAGTAAACGACGAAAATTGTCGAAAACTATGCAGTGCTGCCAAGTTCTTCCGTTTTAATACACTAGACGAGTGGAAATTTTAGGCAATGACGCTAAATTTTCGATACGATTCGACTCTCGAAAAACGACTTGCATTCGGCACGACTCTCGCAATGAGGCTGAATACTTAAAGGTATCGACCCAGCACATCACTAACTATAATCAACAATTATGACGCAATTTGCATACAACTTGAAAAAATACAAAAAAAAAAATAATGACTTGTATTTGGGGCAATAAAAAGATGATTTATTCAGAGCAGTTTCAATTTAAATTAAGAAACTCATACATACATACATATGTTAAGTACGAGTATGTAAGCAAGCACGTCATTTGAAATGCTTTAAATAAACTATTATTAACAAACGCGGACACAATCACATGTAGGTACCTATGTACTTATAATAAAATCACTGAGTAATGTAATCTAATCACCTGCCCAATAAACAATAAAAATGGTACATAAAGAGCATACAAACACAAATCAATCCGCTGCAATTTCAGTTTAAATATTGAAATTTTATGCTTTTGCATAAACAATCTCTACAACGCGCACTCTCTAAATAGTTGGTTACCATAACTGGTAAATAAACCTGAAAGCGCTTAAACAAAAGAAATAAAAATCTGACACAGCCGGTGCGAATATTCTAGAAAAACATGAACAAAAACCGAATGAATGAATGACGTGCCAGTTGGCACACTTCACCTTTAGCACATGAGAATATCGGAGTGAGTTTAAGTACCTGAAAATACCAAAAAAATAATAACAGAAGACGGAGAGTATTAGATAGATACAGTTAACAGCAAAAGTCTAGATACACCATGTCGTTTTAAATATTCACAAAATTTTTAATGCTAAATTTTTTTTTTTTTATGGATCATGCTTTATACAAAATTAAGGAAAATTCAACGAATTTTCATCAAAATTTTAAATTTTTTTCCAGTATGCAGTTTTATAGCCCATTCAATTTTAGTATAATAATGTGTAAAAACTGTGTGGCAAGAAATCGCGTTGATTTTTAACACTTTTTCTGACGGTTCTACGCATTTTCTTCCATACGAAGTATGGATTCTATGTACTCGTATGTATATGGAGGAAAATGCGTAGAACCGATAGATTTTTTTTTAATCAACGAAATTTCTTAGCCACATAGTTTTTACACATTAAAATTCAATACACTAAAACTGAAAGGGCTATAAAACTGCGTACTGGTAATTTTATTAAAAAATCTGATTAAAAAGTTGAAAGTTTTGATGAAAATTTGTTGAATTTTATATAAGGCTTAAAACCTTGGTTTATATAATTTTATTTGAAGCGTGATCCATATTGTTAAAAAAAAATAACAAAAAGATTTTAGTTTTAAAAATTTTGTGAATATTTAAAAGAGATGTGTATCACCACTATTGCTGTTAACTGTACATACAAGTAAGAATAGATAATAACTAGAACTCACAGTAAGTGCATTTTGTTAAGAAATAATGTACCTACATACGTACATATGTAGATATGTAATAGTGGCTCAAAAACTATGCTGCAACGAACTGCAAAGTCTGTGAAGATTCAAACAGAAAAATATATGCATGTACATATGAACATACATAAGTATGATTATCGCAATCTCCGTCCGCTAACTATAGCAAGACCGATTTCAATTCGAACTCGTGCAGCTAAAAAAACAGACTTGCTCTACAGAAACTGGTACGCATATGATGGGGAGGCAGGCAGGTGCTTTTGGCCACTAATTTTATTTGCCAACTGTGGCGTATCGTGTGGCGCTATGTACATACATACATACGTACTAAATTTATTTGTTTCATTATCTACTTGTTTTTTAAGTGGTGTTTCAATATGGGAATTTGATATATAATTTGTTTTATTACGTTGTCAAATCGGTGCTCGAAGAGTGTGAGGCGTACTCTTAAAATTACTTAAAAACTCACCACTGTGTATTTAAAATATCGTGCTCTCTTAAGTCAGTAAATTTGTGTTAAAAAGTGCGCTCACTCAAATGCATACATACTTACATTCAAACATATAGAAGTATGTATACTATATTCACGTACATATCTTTCATATCGGATAGCAGTTTATTACAAATTTTTTACATTTTTGTTTGTATGGCAGAATAAATTCTTGAATCGGGTAGGTCTTAGGGGTGATTACTGTGGTGAAATAACTAACATATGTACATACATACATCTGCATAAACGTACCTACTTAAGTGCATTATGTCTGTATACAACCGTTTGCTTGTAACGATAGTCGCGTGCTTTACATCTATTGCAATTTAAATCGCTTGAGTAAGTCTTATTTATATACCCGTCGATTGGTACTTTTATTTACTTTAGTTGTGCGCGAATGCGATAAGAGCTAAATTAATTTTACAACATTTAAAGGAATATTTTACTCAGTATTTGCACTGAATTATTAACTATCATTTCTTTAGTTTGCGTTGCAAGTGCATATTTGTATATGTATAGATACGGTGACCATATTAACCAATGTAAAATAATACGTTTATACAACTTGTATGATAAAAGTTCCTTACCCATATCGTAATTTAATCAAATATTTACCAGTTAATTAACCGATTCCGAAAAATGAAGCCAAATCCTTTTCAAGGACTTCGCCATCCTTTGCTGCCAAAATGCGTTTACCATAATTCATACTGCACGCCGAAGCCAGCACAGAGTGGTTCAAAATTGGAATTTAATATTCATAATTCATCGCAGTCTTAATTTTTCAACCAATTTTTAATAAAAACCAAAAAAAAATGTATTTTGGTGAAATTTTTTTTATAACATTTCAAACATTTTTTTGTAATTTTTTTGTAATTTTTTCGTTTTGGGGAACCATACGTTTGTTTTCAACTAGTCTTTGTTATGTAACATTTATTTACTGCAACAGGAAAATACATTTTCTTCAAAATTGCCACTTTTTCTTCATTAAGAAATTTAATATAATCAAATAAAAATTCACAATCCTATTAAATAAAAACCCTTAAGTGGGGTGCGAAACGAACTGGCGAAGGTTTTCATTATATTATATAAGGAAAAAAAAATTATTTTTCATATTCTGTGTTTAAAAATTTACCTCTGAAAAATGCAGAGCTCCTTCATTTTGAAAAAAAATTATAAAGAACCGTTGCCTAAACAAAGGACTTTAAAATAAAGAACGGATGGTCACCGTATGCATAGATATAGAGACATGTACTTACAAGTAACTTTTGTGCAAGTTTTACTCCCACCCAACTGGAAAAAGGAAAATAACCATAGGTATCTACATATGTATTACTTAGCTAAGTAATTCGGAAATATTATATGCAAGATACCCAGTCGGTAAGGTGGGGAGCGCTTCTCTGGGGGAAAATCTCAATAGGCATGTTGCTGCGTGTCTGCCATAAAATTTAATTTCTACCGCATCAATATTTCATGCAAACTTTTCCCTTCTAAGAGAACTCCGACACTTTGGTCACTCTATAGAAAAAAAGGAGAAAGCATGGGAAGGAAGCACATCGCTTTAAAAGATGAAAAAGTGGCCCCAGAAGCCCCTCCTATTTGTTATCGATAAAAGGTACTGATTTGTTATCGATAAAAGGTACCGATTTGTTATCGATATAATATATCGATTTGTTATCGCCGTGATTATCGATAAATTTATCGATATTATTAGTAATAGATCTATCGCCATTCTTATCGTTCTAATACACGGGTCGTATTTTTTATTCGCATGCGCAACAACAGCATTTGCTCGAAATAACTTTCCTCTCTAGCTCCTACTTTTCACGAAATTATGAAAAAAAAATGAAAATGAAATGAAAAAATGTGCTTCAGATATTCACATAGGTATACAATAGGGTGTTCGATTATTCGCCTTTTTCCAAAACCGGTTTTCGAGTTATTCGAATTCCAATTTGAAAAAAACCGGTTCTCAATTTTGAAATTAAGAATTATTATTATTTGTCATAGTTTTCATAAAGAGAAAATGCTTAAGCGCTAAACTTTCATTTATTGGAATTAAATATGATACACTGTTCATCCCCCAATAACATAGGATACACATAGGTTTAAAACTATTTATGAGTTTCCCTTAAACCGGAAAAAGTTTGAAAAACTCGAAACTTTTATTGAGAAGTCAAGATTTGTATGAAACGAAAATGTGGTTCATTCGAAATTCGAAAAATCAACCCTGAAACCCTGTTTGGAAAAAGCTTTCTATGTGCATATGTATATACATACAAACATACAATATAAGAAGACATAAAAAACAAGCAAAACAAGATGCACGAATTTTATCAGCGGAGATGATGCCGGAAGGCGAGCAAAATATATTTATATTTTTTTTATATAAAAAAAGTTACTTAAAATAACAACAGAGAATCACCACCACAATCAGCCACATGGTTATAAATTATTTAATCGAATTACACTGTTAGGCAGCCATTTTGGGGCCTCAACGAAATAGTGCTCAAACGTTAGTATTTAAACACAGAAAGGATTTTGCTCTCACCCCTTCACAATTATTTACCGTGGCTTGAAGTTTCCACATTTGGTCACAAATTAATCATTTTAAATGAAATTCTATGAGTGCGCTAAAGGTGATTCAAATTTTAAAGTTGACAGAGTAACTCGGAATTGAACAAGTTGTTCAGGCAGAACTCTCGATTCTTCCTTTAAGGTTGCTGTTTTGGGTATTTTCAACCAGAAATGGTAGATTGTTTTCAGCCTAGGTTCGATTACGTTAACAAACAGAAAGAAGCCAAATTGGCGAATATTTTCTAGTCGAAACATATGAGACAAGGCGAATTCATACAAGGTGGTAGCGGCAGCCCAAAAACAAAAAAAAAACTACACTAACAATTTATACCTACGCACTATGACAATCAGAACAAAACAATTTTACAACAAACACAACATTTTGACAATCAAGACAACTGCAGCTAAAATCTAACTTCGCCGGTAACACCACCTTATTCGCCTGATATGAGGCAATTTTTGGTCTTCTTCTCGCGTCCAAAATTTAAATTAAAAGGGAAAATAATGCTTAAAGCAATAAAAGTCAAATTTTATTAAGTCATTAGGAAATATTGTTATGCAATACGAATTTTAAAGGTATTTGGAAAAACGGGTATACATTTTTTTTTCATTTTTAACTGACTTCAAAAAAAAAGGAGAAGTTCATGTGAATATTTTTTTAAGCATGTACCCGGGGATAACTTTGGACCACGTGAACCGTTTTCGATTATTCTTTTTTTTGTAGGAAAGGTAGTACCTCAAAGGTGGTTCCCCACTAATTTGGTTTAGTTCCTATCACTGTGTGATGAAGAAATTAACGGTACTCGAAAATTTTTATGCTTATGCTGGATTTCCACCAGGTATTAAATGACAAAAATTTTAATCACAGAATCGTGCATTTTTTTATATGCCTCAAAATTTTTGTCATTTCAATGCCTAGTGGAAATTTGGCATAAGAAACAAACAATTTCAAAATTCTACTACATTTTATCACAAACTGACAATTGTGTTTGCCTGTCAATATTTTTTTTTTAATGTAAGCGACTAGTAATTGTATTTAACAATTTTTATTTAAAAATCACAAGTGTTCACTAATTGCTTGTACAGTGAAAACATCATTTGTTTGAATATGACTATAGGCTACAACTGCACTATCATAATAGAATTAGGCTTCTTTTTAATAGGTTTGTATGTATTTAATTCTCCCTTGTTTACAATAAAATTATAAGTCATTTATTATGTTATGTGAATGTAGCTGTTGCTTTTCTTATAGGTTTTCTTTTTTTAATTTTTTACTTTTACTGATACTCAGTCGCTATTTAAGTGAACACGAGTTCTAACATGTGCAACATGGGCTCAGTGCGGAAGTTAAGTCGCAATCGAAAGATAAAAATTTACAAAAAAACAAAATAAAATGATGCACTTGCCAGTATTTAGACAATATCTACATACATTCAAACATATGCCAGTATTTAAGTAACGTGCGATGAAAATGTGACTTGAACTCAAAGGTATCAGGGGCTAAGAAAAAACAAAAGTGCGCCTCTGACTTTAATTAAGTGTGCATTAACACAACTTACATACAGTGGTCGAAAAAATTATAGCCGCACCACATTTTGACAAGTTTTACCGTATTATTTTTGCTGTTATTTAATTTTGGTTTTTGCTTATAAAAATATAGTTCCTTCTTTAACAAAACCCGTGTAAATCCAAGTTTCCAACTTTGTGCAATATTAACAACAAAAAACTTTCGTAAAAATTTGGAACTTTTTTTATTTAGATTTCCTAGTAAGATTCTGAGTATGCAGTTTTGTAGCCCATTGAAAAGTGCAAGTTTAAAAGGGCTAAAAATTCCCGTTGATTTTTTTTAGAATTTTTCTACGGTTTTCATCCATATAAAAATAAATTGTGTGTGTTCGTTATATGGAAGCAAATGGGACAAAAATAAATAAAAATATTCTACTAGAATTCAATGGGCTGCATACGCAGAATCTTTCTAGGAAATCTAATTTAAAAAAATCGTAGTTTTTACGAAAAATTGTTGTATTTTTTTTAATATTGTACAAAGTGTGAATCTTATATAACAACAAAAATACTACTTATGTTAAAACTTGTCAAAATGTGGTGGGGCTATAATTTTTTCCACAACTGTATGTAGAACTACATATTGTACAATAGAGAAAACAAAATCTCAAGGATTGTAAAGTAAAATTTTTGACCTGTGTCGCACATCTCGTCCAATATCAATTTAGAGCATATGGGTTCTCAGCACTGATTAGCCGAGGTCACTGTTCAGTAAATTACTAATACACTGATAGGACCCTTATTATTAACCTTGCGGGTAGTTATAGAGAACAATCACATTTGTGGATTACAAAAAGGCAAACTTAAAGTGGCAATAACAAAAAAATTTAAAAGTTTAATCGAGCAATATTACGTTAATTTAGAATAAAAATATTGTGAATGAACATGCATGCGTATATACATTTGTATGTATGTATATACATAAAAGTATTAGCTAGGACAGTTGGCGATAGATATGTCACGTAGGCCGCAATATACATCAGTTACATACAAAACTACATATAATTTTATTGATTTGTAGATTTAAAAGCGATTATGTGACTTGAAATTTAATTAAATGAATTATAAATTAAATACATATGTATGAACAAATTGTATGTGCATACATATGTCTGTATGCATTTGCACGCTTATAGGATTTATTTGTTTACTTGCAAAATGGTAATTATGGTTGGAATGTGCACTTTAATGCTATTTTTAGTTTTTCTTTTTTTTTTAACAACAGCAATAAAAAACACAGATAAAGCTTGTTTACCAATCAAAAAGCCGGCTGAATTAAAATTATGTAATCAGAGAAATAAAAAGCACATAATAGGAATAGTAAAAGCAAATGAAAACAAGTACCTAATAATATTTAAGCAAAAAATACAACCGACTTCAATGCTCATACAAGCATTTTGGAGTACCGTTAATTTCGTCATGATCGATTACCGATAAAAAAAAAGAGACTTATTGAAACAATTTATGTGGTGCAAATTATTTGGTAACACAGATAAAAACAAAAAAGAAAAATATATAACTACAAATTTAATTCAACATTATTTAAAAAACAATATTCCGATGAATTGATACCCTTCCTTCTTTTTTGAAATCGGTTAAAAAAGTAAAAAGTAAAAATTTTATACAACATTTTTATATTGTAAAAAACTACAAAAAAAATCAACAATTAATAAAAATAAAAAATTGTATTCAAAATTTTGACAATGAATCAGTCGGTTCAAAAAAGTAAAAGCTAAAAACTTAACAAATAACACATAAATATGTCCAAATTCTATTTTTAATATTTTTTTTTTAAATTTTCCTTTTTCGACACTTCAACATTTTTTTCTCAAAAACTGGACGTGCTTAAAAAACTGTGTAAATTCACTTCAAATCAGCATCACAAAATCTATAAGATGAGCTCGGTCCCGTTTTCGAGAAAAAATACTACCAAATTTTGTTGAACCGTGTAATTTATTGTAAGAAACTACAAAAAAAAAATAAAAAAATTCAAAAACCAAAAAATATATAAATTTTAAAACTAATTACAGCTCAAAACACCAGTGTTAGTATAGTAAAAACTTAAAAATTTAATAAAAATAACAAATATTTGAAAATAAACATAACAAGTAATTTTTAAGCCAAAAACAAAAGCGACTTTCGATCGGATCTAAACCAAATTGGTATGGGACCATCTTGGAGGTATCACCTTTCCTTTAAACACGATATCGTGGTCCAAAGTTATGTGGTAACATACATAAAAGAAAAATTAAAAAATATTCCGACGAATTGATAATCTCCTCCTTGTTTTGAAGTCGGTTAAAAATACATATGTACATATACATATATGTATATCGACGACTGAGTGGAAGATCGAATTGGAAATCTCAGGAAATTTTCCAAGAACACCCAATTTTTGAACCATTTGCTAAGATAGGACGTTCTTAATACAAATCCTGAGATAGGGCGTTTTACAATAAAATTCTGAAACAGGGCGTTCTTGAGTTATTTTGGCTCACTATATAACAAAAACCATTTATGTCCAAATTTCAAACTTTATAAAAGATTTATGTAAAAAATCCGACGAATTTCAATAAATGTTCATCAAAATTTCAAATTCTAGCTATGCAGTTTTGTAGCCTATCAAATTTTTTTATGATAAAGTGCATGTTTGAAGGAGCTACCATTGATTTTTTGCAATTTTTTTGCTCATAGTGCTGTTCGTTTTCCTCGATATAAAAAAAAATTTCGAAGTTACTTTTATGGAAGAAAGTTTGAAATTTCGTTGAAATTCGTTTCGCAGTTTAATTCATATTGCACTTGTCATCGGGTTCTGAGCTACATAAATTTGAAGTTTCAAGTGTCTAGCTCATCTGAAGGAAGATTTTACCCAAGCAAACATGCATAAATACATACATACAAGCATAGCAAGTTAAAAAATAAATAAATAAAAAAGCGCGGTAAAAATCGTTAGCTCCAAACTAGCAGAATTTAAAACACATTCACGGAAATCTCAGCGCTCTTAATTTGAAATGAGTTTAATATGATTAGTAAATATGTACATAGAAAAAGATTTTTCTAGCTTTATCTGTGTGTATAGGCAGCATTACTAAATTAAATAACAGATTTAGTTGCGCCAAGGTGGCACAGTGAACTTGGATCTCGCATTGTTTAATGCTCTCCCAAACATGTCTTGATTTATGACTGCCTTTGAAAAAAAGCGTTGTTAGATAAAAGCAGCAAGCAAATAAATAGATAAATATACATACATACATACATACATATGTATATATGAAATGCACTTTGGCTATAACTACTGCGAAATTTATTTGAGGCTAAAGAGTACATTTATTTCTGAGTGCAAATGCTCAACACCCAAGCAATCAAGATGAAATAATTCCTTTGTTTTTAAGAACATTTAGGATATGTACAGAATTTTTACTACATACATACATACATACATATCTCTCTTTGGCAAAGGGTTCATCCGCTTAAATGAACACAATTTTGTTGTTAATATTTATGATTTGGCTGTAGAAAACAAATATCTTGGCGAGAAACAACGAAATTGAAAACAAAAGTATTATTAGATGACAGCTACAAGCGCATAGGGGTACCCCTATGGGAACGATTAGTGTTGTTGCCACAAATGCAAAATTTAAGGATATTGACCGGATATGAGAGTTTTACCCCTCCTATACACAAATATCCGGATATCCGAATATACGCTTATTCATCAGCAATCAATAATAAGTGCTTCATCTCTCTTTATTTGCAGACAATAAACCCAAACCTGAAACCATTGAAGTATTCACCGTAAAAATTCGTGAGAACGGTACATTCAAAATGGTCAAACTAACGCTTGAGGATATCTGGAATCAAGGCTGGGAACTTCGAATTAATAATTTCGCCGACAAGGAAAAATCAGCGCATAACGAAAAGGACATACGCAATCAGGTAAGCCGCTGTCAAAGGACATATTTATATTAAAATTAAATATTCCAATAAAGAAAGTATATGTATGTATGTACATATTGATTATAATTATTAACATATTTCTACTTCATTATACACGCACAGGTGTCGTTTGCGCGCAAGGCCAGGCATAGTTTGTGGAACAACAACAAGCATTTTGTTTATTGGTGTCGCTATGGCAGTCGTCAGCAGGATGTGCGGAAGCGCCAGGTTAGTACAGAAGCAAAACGAGCTACAAAAGTTTTTAGTTACATATGTACATATGTACTAATTTATTGCATTGCTACTCTTTCATTACGCGCAGATGTCCGAGTGCGTTAAGTGGGGCAGCGTAGGCATGAACGCCGGCATGCTGCTGCTGATGAACAAGCAAAAATCCTACTCCACATCCAAGTGAGCGGATGATCTGCCTGTGCGGCTAGCAGCGTAGAGGTTTTCAGATTTCAGCAATTCCACAAATCCAGTGAGGAGATTCGCGCTTGCAATCAAACGATCAATCAAACAAAATGGAGAGAGATAAAGTGAAAAATATTGTACTGAAGACAAAAAAAACACAAAACAAAACAAAACAAAAATGAAAAGACCACAAAAATTTTAATATAAAGAACGTGTATGGCACTAATATTAAAGTTGCATTGATTTTATGAGCATATCTACATACATACCTATGTATGTATGTATGTATATGCTTATGTATCAACATTCATACATATGTATTTGTGTGATAATGCAATGTTTGTAGGTGATTTGCTGTGCGATTGATATTGATATTGTTAAAAACACACGCAACTGTATTCAGTGATAAATTTTTAGAAATTTGGCGCTCGAAGCTCTATGAAAATTGTTTATAAAAAATATTATAAATTAAGTGCGCAGGCGCCAGTGAATTGTAAATTACATGCACATGCGAAGAAGGAACAAGTATTTAATTTTGTCGAAAAAACCCAAAGCAAATGTTTCAAAATAAAAAATGCAATTATTTGAAAATCACAAATGTACTTCAGAGCAAAAAAAAAAAAAGCAAATATAGCAAGGAGCTAAGTTACCAAGGTATTATGAATGCACAGAGCAGCAGTTTAAGTTATTTATTTTTTATTTTTTATTATTTCCTTTTTTCTTAAGTTAGATAAGTTGCGCAATTGTGGTCAAATCACGCGAGAGGCAGAGAATACACGTTCTCTTATTTTTCGTCTTTATTTTCCTGGTTGCTGATGATCGCTTTGGTTGCATATACATACATACATATGTACATGCATGTAGTATGTATTCTAGATATATAGTAGTGAGCGCGAATCGATAGCCGAACCCTAGGTGACCCAGGTGATGATACAACATTCACATACATATGCACATGCATACCTTGTTAATATATATTACTCACAAACATACAAATGTATGTATATCGATGGTACTCTGCAATAACGAAACAACTCGAAATTTCATATATTTCAGTAGAGCCAATTAAAGATTTTTTTGTTTCGTAACTTAGCAATAATATGTCTTGGAACGTAATTTTTCAAATTATGACTTTATCTAAAGATTTAGTAAATGTTGGGCTGCAAAAATACGAAATAAGTAACAACTAACTAGTAAGTAGTAAAACGAAAAAAATTCCATTTGTATTGCTGAACAACGGCACAAAACGAAAAGTGTCGTTATTTCACATAACAGCACGACTAACCTATCGAGAGTTTTTGACTTATGCCTCTGCCGGATTGGTAACCACTCGATTTGGCACAGAAAAATATGGTTAGTTATAAACCTAATCTGCTATATATGTAACTAAAAACTATGAAATTTTGAGTTGTGCCGTTATTGCAGAGGACCGTCGATATGTTGTCACCCTTAATTCACAAATGCCCTAACGAAGAATTTTTTTTATTTTACAGGAGAAACAAAAAAACACTTTAAAAGTAGTATCACTCACAGGTAGGACCTTTTAAAAAGTGATGTCCAACTCGTAGTTTTTGGTACTAACACTTTTAAATTTTTATTGTAGGTGTATTTTAATACATCCTACCAAAATCTGTGAAAAACGCAATTTCGAAAATAGTGTTGGTTAGGGCATTTGTGAATTAAGGTAAAGATGTATATTAGGGTGAATCAGACCATAGAAAAAAAAAACAATCGGGACTGCTTTTCCATCGGAGCTATGAAATTTATTATATTTTGAGAGTTCCGCCAAAATATTTCGGAAAAATATTAAAATTTAAGCGAGCTGCATCTATTTGCAAACACCTCCAAATAAGGTGTTTTTTATATAAATAAAATTAATTCTTTTAAATATTTTTTCCAAAAAACCACTTCAGATCATAAAAGAGTTTAAGCTTAAAAGGTCTGCATAATTCTTAATATATTTATGGAAATATTTTGCCAGAAGTCTTAAAATAAAAAAAAAGTTCTATAATTCCGGTGGAAAACCGCAAGTTTTTTTTAGATGAGGCATCCTAATGTACCTACATATATGTATATAGAAAACATTAATGACCTGAAACTTGTACGTAAACATTATTTACTGCACATACACACAGTTATTTAAGGAAATATACATACATACATACATACAAAGACGAAATGGCGCGCTTTGCCAGTCATCTCTGCCACGAGTATTGCATTTCGCTACTCGTACTGATACACACTGTGAATTTCTAATATTGAAAAAGACTTGATTTCTATTTTTTAAGATTTAAGATTTACTAAAGCGACCACAAAACAAACTTTACCATCGTCAAAGTATGCGAATTAAAAATAAAACAAAAATAAAATGTAAAAATTGTAAACCCTAACACGAAATAAACTTTAAAAGTTTGCCCCTATTTGTTTTTGTTGTGGTCTATGTACATAGAACTGTACATGTAGGTATAAATATCAGATATTTGTTAAGATACTACATTTTTGATTTTTAATTGTTTAAAAAACAAAGTCGATGTAGCTCATAATATTTGTTGCAGTTAAGCTTTAACAATAAATTTTTTTTCGGTTGAAGACCGTTGGCGTGGTAGCCAAGTAATTGTATACTTAATCCATAAAAAACATACATACATACATATAAATCTTACAACAATGCTAGTTGAAATCGATGTGATCTGTTTTGTTAATTGTAAAACATAAAGAAAATAAAAAAAAAACATTAAAAAAATCTGTTTCAGAAATACATACATACATGCATACACACATGCAAATATGCATAACTAAATACATGCATACGTATGCATGGATATATCATCTAGTAACACATAAAATGCGAATTTAATGTATCGCAGTATTTATTGCTTAAATTAAACGTTATAAAAATCATAAGAAATATCGTATTGTATTTGTAGAAACTGTAGATTAGCGCGTAAGTCTATAAAGCGATAAGCCGCTCGTATATATGAAAAGCTTATGATATTAAATTATATAAAAAACATTTTTTTTGCATCGAAATTTGAATAAAGGTTCGTTTTTTGACAACAATCATTCCGTGAAATTAATAAAAAATAAAAGTAAATATTTACAGCTCACATTTTTACTAAGTGGCCGCGCTTGTCCTCTGATTTATGGTGTGCGGCTTGATGTTTGTAACACAAATGAAAAGACTATTTGCAATTCTACGCCAACTCCGAACGGCAGATGATTTTTTGGGGGCAGAAACACACTGAATGATTTGCATTTGCCTGTCGATGGGCAGCCGCTATTAGAAAATACTTTTTCTATAATTAAAACTTGGGGATTGAGCCCGAATTCTACCGAATGGAAGTCCACACCTCTAACCACATGGCTAAGGTGGCCACGAATTGTTGATAAATAGCACACAAAATTTCACAGTTTCAGCTGAGTACATGAAGGAGCTATATCACAAAAACTAGTACCTGCACCATCGGTGGAATGGGAGATACATATGTATATGTACTTATGTATGTATAATGGGCCTTGTACAATTGATTTTAACGGTCTAAATGAAGGAGTTTTAAATAAAACCTCAAATCCGAACAAACAGTTGTTTCAGATATATGAGTTATACATAGTGGCCCGATCTGTAGCCGATTGTTCGTCTCTATGAGGAAAAGGTTCATAGCTAGGTTTAAAAACAGTTGGCACCGTGGCTCTCTCGTGCCAGTCGAAGCACTGTGGCTTCGATTACGGCAATCATAGGTCGATAGTTGTTGTTGTAGTTGCTGTAGCAGCTACTTAGCCCTGCCTATATCGGCTTGCCCCTTAATCGTTGCCGTTGTAGTAGTTGTTGTTGTAAAGGCTACAACAACCCCGCCCAGATCGGTTAGTCCCTCAATCGTTGTCGTTCAATTCAACTAACAAGAGACCCAAGAAAGGTGCAACTTCGATAGGGTCTGTTCATAAGGACAGAGGCGTTAGTTGAGTTCGGTTCTGTTGGCATCCGAAGAGATGTCTCGAGTCATGGGGTGTCTCTCCGCATGCCGGGCACTCGTTTGGCACATCTGCGTTTAACTTGCTCCGGGACGAGTTTAACCTTCTGCAGTAACCGGAGCGAAGTTGAGCTATTCAATCCCAAGATGGTCGGTTCTACGCTACCAGATTCACTCGGAGAACATACTCCGATTAAGGATCATCAACACAGCAGCAACCCCCCAATTTTTTAACATGGGAGCATAACCCGCAAGTCTGCTCCGTACACTACTGGTCCGCGCCGGCATAAAATAAAATCCTAGGCCCTGGATCTGTAGTGTTTGCCACCGCAACGTACACCGCTGCAACAACTGGTGCCATCCAAAGGCATGCTCAGAACTTCGGCATCACAGGTAGTGGAGTAACAATTTTGTTGCGTCGTGCTACAACAACCAACAACAAACTCGTAACACCACACAACCAACACCCGCCAAACCATCAACCAGTCGACAACCCCAAGCACGCAACCCAGGATATCCACCCAGGACAGATGGTTCTGCAGCGTCTGCACCAACGTGATAAGGTGCAACACAACATCGGTTAAGTGCAACGCATGCAACAACTCAGGCCTAATGCACCACCGAGAATGTAGTACTGGCTTAATTGCAGCCTGTTGCCCAGCCGCACCACAACACCCCGTGCCAGTGCCTCCAACAACACACACGCCGACGCAAGCACCAACGCCATCACCGGTGGCGACACCAGCGGCTAACCCACCCTGTCAGGGACCAGCACGTCAGGCCCCAAAGGCACCTCAGGCACAACCACCAGCACAGGCAGCACGCCCGTACTCACTCACCCCGCGCGTAACCATCACCAGACCACAATCAATGAAGTTGTTGCAATTTAATTGCAACGAACTTCAAAGTAAGATCGGTTAGATAGTCGGTTTCATGAGAAGGTATAAGATCTCAGTCACGGCGATCCAGTAGACCAAACTCCACTCCGGCTCGAGCCTCCAGAGTCAGAACGAGTTCAAAATAGTCCGAAGAGAAAGCCCCCGTGGCGTCGGAGGCGGAAACGCCTTCATATTGCATAACGCGGTTCAATACCGGCTCATTACCCCCCCGAACTGATACCAACGATACATTCATTGAATGTCAAGGCTTGGCCATCAGGCCAGGGGATATGGAGCTACAGATCGTCAAGGTGTACATATCATCCGCCACCAATTGCTCAGCTGGATACCACCCTAACATAAGGGCGCTATTAGAGGGTGTGAATCGGGAGTGCTAGGTGACTTCAATGCGCACTACGAACTCTGGCACTCCAATCTGGGCAACGGCCATCCGGGTAAATGCTCGCTGAGCAAATTGGCGAATCCACGTTCTGCACTGTGAACGACGATGTCCCACCAGGTTCGCGGGTGACTGCTATAGCTCACCAGATATAACAATAGCCAGCGGGGGTCTAATAAACTGCATTGGATGGCAACCAGTGCTCATGCTCGCATCAGACCACCTACCCATAGTAGTCGTTTTATTACATCCGAGAACCGTACATTCGCGGAATTCACCAATCGCAAATTCAATGCTCTTCCACTACCATCGTCTGCGCGCGTAGCAGAGCGCTATCTCAGCCAAAAACCGCCGGCGGAACGCGCAGACGTGCGTTATCGAATCCGCCAGGCTAATCCAGGGGATCCCCGTATAAGAGATCTCAATAGGGACATTAGAAACCTGGTCAACGAACACAAGCGGAACACGTGGAATGAGCATATAAAAACCTGCAATCTCACAAGCGGAGCCAGCAAACTGTGGTCCACAGTCAAGTCTCTCTCTAATCGGACGAAGCGTAAGGACAATGTTGCTCTCACCTACGGCACCACCATCACCGTCGGATCCGCGGTCGTGCGCGCGCTTCTTTAGCCGGCAATTCATTGCACACCCAGAGAGAGACAAAACCCGCCGCAGCGTGCTGCGTAAAGCACACAAACTCCGCCCCAGGACACACCACCGTGCTTTACCACCGAAGAGACGCAGGCAGCTGTCAACCACGCCAAGTCATCCAAGGCGTTAGGCCCAGACGGAGTTTCCATGCAGATGCTGAAAAAGCTAGGACCTGCGGGAGTCAATTACATGACCGCCGCTTTCAACTTGTCACTGTCCACCCTGATCATCCCCTAGATGTGGAAAATGGGTAGGATCATCCCCCTCCTTAAGCGAGGGAAGAAGGCGAACGCAGGATACTCGTACAGACCCATCTCCCTCCCTCCCTGCCTGACGAAGCATCTGAAGCTAGCCGAACACCAACATGGATTCCGAAAAATGCACAGCACGACAACAGCATTAAACACCATTACCACACAGGTCTGAACCAACGTCGACCCTATGATAGGACGGTCCTAGTCGCAGTGGACCTGTCGAAGGCATTCGACACGGTGAACCACGCGACCCTCTGCCAAGACGTCCTGGACTCCTCGCTTCCAGCTCGGACGAAACGGTGGATAACCAGCTATCGTGTGATCGTCAGTCATCAGTCAAATTCCGAAACGCCAAGTCCAAGCCTCGAAGAATTAAATAGGGGGTCCCTCAAGGCGGCGTACTCTCCCCGACACTGTTTAATCTCTACATGGCAAAACTCCCTCCGCCGCCAGCAGGAGTTAACTTGGTAAGCTACGCTGATAACTGCACTATAATGGCAACTGGCCCAAACATCGACAGACTTAGCGATCAAATAACCGACTATCTCACCGATCTTTCCAACTTCTTCACTGCAAGACGACTCCAAATCTCCGCCGCAAAATCCACAGCCACACTGTTTACAACCTGGACCAAGGAGATAGGGCTAGAACTGGACGTCTTCGTCGATGGCGCCAAAATACCGACGATTAATCACCCTAAAATCCTAGGAGTGACGTTCGATAGTCTTTTCTCCTTCTCCGCGCATGCTACAGCCACATGTAACAAACTCCGGGCTAGGAACAAAGTCCTCAAATCGCTAGCCGGCAGCACCTGGGGAGCCGACAAAGACACTCTGCTCGCGACTTACAAGGCAATTGGCCGGTCAGTGGCTAACTACGCGGCACCAGTGTGGACGGCAGGGACAAGCGACATCCGGTGGAGGAATCTCCAAATCTGCCAGAACGCAGCTCTACGTACGGCTACAGGCTGTCATCTCATGTCGTCCGAGCATCACCTCCATGAAGAAAGCCAGCATAACACCATGCTGTCGAAGCAATACCTCGTGGGTTGTCACCGAGAGAACCACCCCAACAACGCCTTGCTTCGAAACGAACCGCCCCACGACATGTGAGACGACACCTGCACGACTGGAAGACAGAAATTGAGCCGTACGTAGACCATCCATTCGACGCAGCAAGATACAGAGCCGCGCTCAACACCCTACACAGCGATGCGGTCAGAACGAGCCTCAGCACGCGCAATAACAACATCGTCTTAGGTGGTCGACCGCCACCCATAAATTTAGAGGAATCTAAACTGCCCAGAGAGACCAGGTGAACCCTAGTACAACTCCGTTCGGGATGGTGTCACCGACTTAACAGCTACCTCTACCGACTAAATGCACAAGTGGCAAACACCTGCCCCGCATGTGGGCAAGGTACCCATGACACCCAGCACCTCTTCACATGCACCTCCAACCCTTCGACCCTGGCACCAGAAGCGCTCTGGACCGCGCCTATCGACGCTGCCCGCTTTTTCGGCCTCAGGCTTACAAAGTCGGAGGATGAAGACGACGATATATGACAGAACCTGGGGGGTTGAGCACTGCTGCTACAAGACCAACAACAACGAAGCGTGACCACAGAGTCGAGATCCGAAGCGATGCTTGAGCTATTTTAGCCGACAGTTCGCACTGCATCCTCCGGCGGACAAAGCCAAACGTCAAGTGACTAGAAGGCTGCACAAACTGCCTCTTGTTTTTACCAGCGGCGAAGTGAGGGTAGCCACCGGGAACGCGAAAGCCTCCAATGCCATAGAACCCGACGGAATTTGCATGCTGATGCTGAAAATTTTAGGTCCTGCGGGAGTGGATTACTTAATCATTTGGAAAATGGAGAGAGTGGTCCCACTGCTCAAAGCGGGGAAACCGTCCAACAAAGGAGAGTCTTATCATCCGATAACCCTTTTTCCCCGGTAGAGAAGACACTAGAGGCCCTTCTACTCCCGCACTACACAAACCACCTGACCCCAGCAAGGCATCAGCATGGGTTCCGTAAAGTGCAGAACACAACAAAAAGACTTAACGCTATAAAGAAAGGTTCTAGTAGTGCTGGACCTGTCAAAGGCGTTTGAATTATCTGAGTAGTCGACATTCGTCGGTAATCTTTAGAGATCGAACTAGCAAACCGAGAAAAATTAAACAGGGGCACCACAGGGTGGTGTCCTATCCCCGGTATTGTTTAATTACTATATTTTAAAGCTCCCTCAACCACCAGAGGGAGTCTCTATTGTCTCTTACGCTGACGACTGCTCGATAATGGCATCTGGGAATGGAATTGATGACTTATGCTCGAAAGTTAACGGTTATATTTCCGAGCTTTCTCGCTTCTTCACTTCAAAGAGCCTAACCCTCTCCCTCACAAAATCCTCGACAACTTTATTCACCACCTGGACTAACCAATTCCGACGGTGAATAACCCAAACTCCTCGGAGTTACCTTCGACACCCTGCTCTCCTTCTCGACGCATACAACCGCAATTTTCAACAAAGTACAGAGCAGCGACAAGGTCCTCAAGTCGCTGGACGGCAGCACTTGGGGCAGAGACTAAGAAACGTTGTTGACAACATACAAGGCAATTGGCCGGCCGGTTCTAAATTATGCAGCGCCCGTGTGGTCGCCGGGAACGACTAGGACGCAGTGGGCGAGCTGCAGACTAGCCAGAACACCGCACTTCGGACTGCGACTGGATGCCTTCTGATGTCGCCCCAACACCACCTGCACGACGAGGCCCATATGCTCCACATTAAGGAGCATAACACAATGTTCTGTAAGCAGTTCCTAGTAGGGTGCCACAGACGCGGGCACCCGAACAGACAACTGCTCGCAGAAGAGCCCTCGTCAAGGCACGTTAGGCGGCATCTCTACAAACTGGAGGACGAAGTCCAGAGGTTCATAAAAAAACCTCTGGACCCAACTGCATACCAACAGGCCCTAAACGGCATTCACAGGAGTCGGACTCGGGTTATATAGACTCTCGACCCGTGAATGCCGTTCTGGGCACACAACCACCGGACATGGACGGGACAGAACTTTGCCAGCCTCGGGAGGCCCGCACCACAATAGCCCAATTTCGCTCTGGCTATTGCAGCAGGCTGAACTCATAGCTGAACAGAATAAATGAAAATGTGACCATCCAGTGTGCGGCATGTGGAGAGTCGCCACATGATTCACAGCACCTCTTCGCATGCCCCCAAAACCCCGCCCAGCTAACGCCTCTGTCCTTACGGACAACCCTTGTTGAAGTTGCGCGCGGGGTTTAGTAGCCGCTACAACAACAACCTACAGGTTAACGCCGACACCGAACGGCGATTGTATTATTATGAGAAGCTGGCAGAATTGCACTCGCGAGATTTTCCATTGCCTGCCGAGGGGCGACCGCTGTTAAGAAAAAACCTTTTTTCTATATTTTTTTGCGATGTTGCTTTGACCAGGGCTTGAACCCAGGGCCTGGAAGCGCGCACTGCTTACCACTACACCACAGTAGCCACAATTTCTATAATTGTTAGTAAAACAAAAATAGATAAATAACATATGTATGTATGTATTTGGCTCTTATAAATTTTTGTGTTTGGCCGAACTTGTTCACCAATTTATTTGCTGCATTTTTTAGTTCTAATTTTGTAGATGATAACCCTACTGTGGATTTTAGTTTCTCTGCTAGTGTGAGTTCTACTAATTTTGGCTCCCTTAGACTTTCGTCTGACGATATTGCTAATGGCATTTTAAATCTATCAGCTTCTGCAAAACAAAATATTGATGGGCTCTCTTCAAGCTTTATAAAGAAGTGCCCTTCTTTGATCTCTCCTTTAAAAATTATTTTCAATAGGTCTCTAGCCCATGATAAAAACATAGCAAGGTAGAACCGTTCTCTCAATTTGTCGGCCATGATTTTTTTTTGAAGTTTGCCAACATTTTAAAATCATATAAAAGTGAAAATAAAAAATTGAAATTGTTCGAAATTGTTGTTGCTTGAGATTGAAAATGAAAATGTGTGTGTGAGTTTGTGAGTAAATTTAAAAATTAAATTGTTTGGAAACGTCAAGAATTTTAAAAGTGACTCTCAGCGGTTCTACCTTACTATATTTTTATCATGCTCTAGCCTCCGGTATTTTTTATGATGAATTGAATTTGACTTCAATTTACCTATTCTTAAAAGTGCCAGCAAAAGTGATGTCTGTAATTACAGACCCATTTCGAAACTTTCAACAATTTCCAAACTTTCTGAAGTTATCGTCAAGGAGAAAATGTATTTCGCAACAAAAAGTCTAGTCTCACCCAATAAACATAGTTTCGTCCCCAACCGATCTACGGTTACTAATCTAGGCGTCTTTAGTGAGTATTGTTTTGCTGCTATCTCGAACGGTTTCCAAGTCGACTGCATTTACACTGATCATGCCAAAGCATTTGATAAAGTTTCGCACAGTTTGTTGGTCAGTAAGCTAGCCTCACTGGGTTTCCACTCAGTATTTTTGCAATGGACCACATCTTATTTGTCGGATAGGAGCTGTGTGGTTGTTGTTGTTGTTGTTGTAGCGGCTACAACAACCCCGCCCAGATCGGTTGGTATCTCAGTCGTTGTCGTCAAGTTCCACTAACGGCAACCCTAGGAAGCGTGCAGCTTCTGTGGGATTTGTCCACAGGGACAAGGCCGTTAGGGTTGTCGGGTTTTCCGGGCATGCGAAGAGATGTTTCGAGCCATGTGGGGTCTCTCCGCATGCCGGACACTCATTCGGCACATCCTCATTCAACCTACTCAAGTAGGAGTTCAACCTGCTGCAGTAGCCGGAGCGAAGTTGTGCGAGTGTAGTGCGTGTCTCCCGAGGCAGATGAAGCTCTGTCTCGTCTATGTCCGGGGGTGGTATGCCTAGAACGGCATTCACAGGTCTAGAGTCTACATAACTCGAGACTGAGTCCCTGTGAATGCCGTTCAGGGCCTGTCTGTACGCTGTCGGGTCCAGAGGTTGTTTAATGAACCTCTGGACTTCGTCCGTCAGTTCATATAGATGCCTCCTGACGTTCCTTGGCGAGGGCTCCTCTGCAAGCCGCTGTCTGCTTGGGTGGCCACTTCTGTGGCTCCCGATCAGGAACTGCTTGCAGAGCATTATATTATGCTCCTTAACTGGGAGCATTTGCGCCTCGCCGTGCAGGTGGTGTTCAGGCGACATCAAGAGGCATCCCGTCGCTGTCCTAAGTGTGGTCTCTGTTAATGGTTGTTCTTCGGAATCTTTCATTGCCTCATCGGGGGTTCCTCAAGGTAGCATTTTAGGTCCCTTACTCTTTGTATTATTTATAAATGATGTGAGTTCTTGTTTTTCATTTGCTAAATTTTTGCTGTATGCTGACGATTTAAAAATTCTAAGTTAGAATATGCTTCTTTTATCCACTCAAACCTAATTAATAGGATTGAAAGGGTTCAAAAGGTTTTTCTTAAATTTGCCCTCAGAAATCTTAACTTCAGCGAGCCTATTCCATCGTATAAGTCTCGTTTGCTATTAATAGACCTTAAATCTCTGGAATCCAGAAGATTTTATCTATCTCTAACTTTTACGTTTAACTTAATAAATGGTGTGATCGATTGCCCTACGCTCCTAGAGCAGGTCAACTTCAATGTTCCTCTAAGGAATCTTCGCAATCCTCTGCCGTTTTAGGGAGGAAATTGTAAAACGGAGTATGCCAGAAATGCTCCTATTTCAAGAGCTTTAAACGAATTCAACACGATCTCGAATTCTATCGAACTGGATTTTTCTCTTCCAAAAAGTTTATTTATTTTATCTTTGATCTCGAACACGTATCGTCTAAGTACCTAATTTTTATCTCTAGTCTGTAAGGAACGTCTGTTTCATATGACTGCAATAAATTACAATTACAATTACAATTTGTGGTGTGGGTATTGATGTTGTTAAATCAAATGAGGGGCCTTCAGCTTAGAACCAACGCCGAACGGCATATTGTTTTTGTGAGACGCTTTTTCATGGCAGAAATTCACTCGGCCATTTGCCATTGACTGCCGAGGGGCGACTGCTTTTAGAAAAGCCGACCCGAGCGGGGTTTAGTAGCCGCCACAACAACAACAACAAAGGCTTTGTAAGTGAAACGTACCAGCAATCGAACCTGAATCCTACCGAAGGACAGTACGCACCTCTAACCACTCGTTTGGTATTAAAAACATGCAGATGAATAAATTTTGTACCCAACGCTTTCCTATTTGTGGTATTTTTTTGCACATTGTTAGTAGAGACATTTTACTTAAAAACGGGGTAAAGCATAGATATGCAGTGTTTCCATCAAGAATTTTAAAGCCATAAGTAGCAAAAAGCACTCTCCACAAAACGATAAGGCTTATCAACGAGCAGTTTTATTACAAACAATTGGATAATATGCTGGAATCCATACAACTCAACGATCAGGCCTTGAATTCAAGAACAGTATTTGACTTTATGAAGTAAGAATGGGCACTACTACATTCCAAATAGTACACTGATGTGGCATTCACATCATTTAAGGAACCATGTTTGGGTAAAACAATAATATTATTAGACTATTAATCAATTAAGGCGACATACCCTCTTTCCAACCGACCTCAACATTCACAATGAAAGTGAACAACTGAATAACTTCAGCTCTAACAAATATACTACAACGAAACAACCATCCACCTTTTATCGATCCATAAAAAAAAGATGGAACAACGCATATCAACGCCATTTATGGCGAGTTTAGTAATCTGTTAGGTTATGCTGGCTGACCGTAAGGGTTTCACATAGTAGTCTGTTAGTCTGAACATATTCTCGTGAAGCATATTAATTGTATGATTAAATCACATAAAAATTGTTATTTTTAATTAAATATTTGTATTGTTAAACGTGCAAAATGTTCCCGTGTCAATTTTATTTACCGGTTAAAACATTTTTTTTAAGCGCAGAATTGACCTGTTAAAGGCAATAAACACCTAAGGCTTAATGCCATAAAAAATACGCACATAAGAGGCGGTAGGCAAAGAAATATCTCAGTATTAGAGATTATTGTCTAATAATGGCTCGAATATAAAACTTAATTACTGTAAATAAATTGACATCAAATGTTGAAGGGCCTAATCACACTACACTATAGGCAAGTGAAAATGTATAAAACACTCACCTCACGTAATAATCCGAAAAGCACATCAGTAGATAATGAACGTTCATGCGCTTCATCCATTATAATGGCCGAATAGCCATCTAAATCGGGATCCCGTAAACTTTCACGCAATAAAATACCATCAGTCATGTATTTGATTACAGTCTTTTCGGAAGTGCAATCTTCGAATCGTATAGCATAACCGACTTCGTCACCTGTAAAGAAGCAGCAATTTCAGTAGCAACAAAGGGATATATAAACACAATTTTTATCTTACCCAACTTAGTACCCATTTCATCGGAAACACGCTTCGCCACAGACATGGCTGCGACACGACGAGGCTGTGTACAACCTATCATGCCAAAATTGCTGTAACCATCTTCATGTAAATATTGAGTCAACTGCGTTGTTTTGCCGCTGCCTGTTTCTCCAACAATAATCACTACAGAGTTCTCTCTGATTACATTCAACAGCTCTTGGCGCACAGCGAATACAGGCAAAAATCTACGCTGCTCTAAAATGGTCTTTTTGCGTGCAAAATCACTCATCCCACCAGAATCTTGATCGCGCATATGTTCAGCGAATTTCTGGTCTTTTCGATAATCTGCTGTATCGGTATCCTTGTCGAATTTGGCATCTTCTTCGTCAATCTTCTTTTCAATACCCATGATATTACCCAATTTGGTACCACTCAATTCCCAATGCTTCTTTTGCGCTTTTCGACGTTCTTTTTGCTCGCGATACACACGTACCAGAGCGCTGCCTTTGCGCGCAATCAATGCCATATCTGAGGTGGGATCTTTAACGGGTATAACCGGTTCGGGTTGTTTAGTGAACACGATTCGCCCGTCGAGGAATGGTGGTATAATGTGGTGCACCAACAGATGAACGCGCTCCAATGCTTCCTCATCGAAATCTTCATTTACGTTGATGGACATAACAACGCCGGAAGTAAGCATACGATTACGCTCCCATAATTCGTTATCTTTGTTAATTTGCCGTTGTTGTGCACTAATACGTTTGGTCCGCTTTTGTTCAATTATTTCTTCTCGTTTTCTGTAAGGAAGATATTCATTAGTTAAAATTAAACTAATATAAATTTTAAATTACTTGAAATATTCCGCATTGGCCCCTGTGAAAGGATTATTTTCGTCATCATATCCTTCATCAATATTATACCATTCACGATCTAGTCGGCGCTGCTCTTCTTCCCATAGATCACGGTCCTCTTCACTTTCACCCCACGGTTGGCGATTGCTTCGTCCAGTTGCGGGTGTCGCACCAGATCGTTTGCGGTCATTGGCCCATGCATTATAGTTATGGGCAGGTGTTGGTCTCGGTGTATCATCTTCACGTTCGTGACGAGAACGACTACGTGAACTACTTGTACCAATACCGCTAGTATTGCTGCTTCTTGTCGACGAATCGGGGCGATCTGAACTAGCATATGATTTAGGTGTAGGAAAGTCCCAGGATGATTTCTTTGATTGTGAAGGTCGGTCGGTGTCATCATCATCCCATGCACTGCCACTCACAGATATGTTCATCGGTGTTTGAGGCTCATCCTTAAATCTTGGTGTGCGCTCGCCGCTACGAACGGATGTTGCATCACCACGATTAGTTCTTTCAGAATCATTTTTACTGCGATCATGGCGATCTCTGTCTCTATTTCTGTCCCTATCACGATCCCTATCTCTTTCCCTATCACGTATGTATGCATACCGGTCTCTATCGCGTCGGCGTTCTCGATCTCGATCGCGATCACGACTAGATGAGCTTGAAGATGAACGATCTCTAGAATCATTTTTACTGTACTCACGAGTGGAATAGCGCATGCCTCCTTTAGTAGTGCGCTCTCGATCCCGCTTAACATGCTCACGCAAACGCTCCCGAGCCTCTTCTGACACACCCCCCGTATGTGATGGTGTTTCTACTTTAGGTTCCCGCAGTTGCCTATTCATTTTGTGAACGCTACTGGTATCGGGCTTTTTGAAAGCAAATTCATCGCCAATAGATGTAGCGGAAACACCACCCTTACGTTCATCATCTTCATCGTTCTCATTATCTTTGAAGGATATTAAACGTTGTGCCTCCTCACGTTCTCTACGTCGCTGAGCAGCTAAACGATCCAAACCCAGTATAGACGGCTTTGGTAGTATGAATTTGCTATCGCTGCCTTCCTCTTTTTGTTTCTTAATAATCAATCCGCCACGAACGTTGCCAGAGGAACCTTCCAGTCGGTGCACACCAGCATCGTCATCCTCCATTTTAGTTAATTCTTTTAGAACAAATAATTTAATCAGTCGGGTTACAATTTAATTTACGATCACTTGATTGTAAAACGTTTATTCATTTTTGTTTGTGGGACACTGCTTGCAGTCAGCTGTTTATGACAACCCAATAAATAAAACAGCGTTGCATTTTCTGCGCCACAGTATGTAGAAATAGTGAGGGTCTCACACCCATTTCGGAAGTTTTGGAAAAGTGTTAGTTGGTACTCGGTAATTTTATCAACTGTGAACATCCTTTTCACCAGCTGGGGCTGAATTCGGTATCTAGTTGTGTTTGTTTACAAATTATCCAGTAACTTACCAGCAACTCTCCAGTAACTGTTTTCGCTCTCATAGAAAAAATTTCCATAAAAGTACGCGAACGCAAATCCAGTCATATTTTGCGAGCTTCATGAACAGCTGATAACATGGTTGTTTATTTGCAGCAAACTCCTGATAAAACAATATATTATATATTTAAATAGGTTTAGTTTGTGAATTTCATCAATAAAAACCCACAAGCAGTTTCCTTATTAGTTTAAATTTCATCCAGCAATATTCGATCAAAGAACGTAGATATCTACGTAAACCCTTAAAGCTCGTAAATTTACGAGCGTCGTAAAAGAACTGTCAAAATTTGTATGGAGTTCTATTTATGAGCCCCTTCTAAAATTAAGAGGCAAATTTGATGCGCAAACGACCTCGTTAACTTCGATGTTGCCGAGGGGTCGAAATTTGTATACTAAAATATATGACAAAATATTGGAAATTAATGAAAAAATAATAAGCAAATAAAATGAATGAATATCATTTAAGACGAGAGTCTACGCAACAAAAAATGTTTCAAAAAATCCTGGTTGATCTGTCAAACAGTCACTTTACGCACCTATTTACATGAACGAAAAACACAAGATCACACATTCCCGAAAGAAAGAAAAAAGTTATTTTCTAGCTGTTGAAATCTCGACGCCATCTTTGTTGTTAGAAGTAAACAAAGAAGAGAACAAAAAAAAACCGCGTAATTGTTGAACGCATGAATAATCATTTTTATTATGCAAATTCTTCTATAAGTCATGTCGTTGTGTTAAATTATTCTTTACCTAATGTGTGCACACGTTGTCACAAGCGAAAATTAAGAAAATTGCAGTAAAAAGCCACCATCAAATTGTAAACAACGAACAAATGTAAACAAACGGCTAATGTCAAAGTCGCCCAACTTTTTTCCTAAATGCGATTATAACGGGCTACTAAGAAAAGGCGTGATCTTGTATTTTTGGTTCATGCCTATTTACACCTTTTCACAAAGGTGGTGTTCCATTAAAAGCCTCGTAAACTTACGAGTTGTACACAGTTTATCAACTTAAGTCATCGTTTTATAAATTATTAGACCACTAAACTAGTGCTTATGTTATGCAATGTTTTAATCTAGTAGTCAAAGTTCAAAAGCGGCATATTACATATAAAAAGTAATGTTGCTTCCGTTTCTCCCAAGAGGTGATTTCTTAGAGGCTCGTATATAAGCCCGGCTGCACGGAACAGTTGCTCAATTACAACTACGTAAATATGAATAGCACTGAAATTTTTTACAGGTCATCGCAAAAAGAAGATAAAGTGCAAACGTTAACAAAAAATACATAACATATTCATAACATAACATATTTCTACTTTCTACGACATGCAGCAGCGGTCGAGAGTTTTTTTTTGCCAGTAATACTAAACAACCTTTGACATATGTATTTGCGTTACGCTACGATTGTGTGCTTAATGGGCATTAAATGCGCACTACACATTCGCATTCGGAAAATATTCATATCATTTGATGCGAAAGTCGATGCGAATGTGTAAAATGTTGCGAATCATTTGAATAACGAATGCGAATACAAATATTCGCAACATCCCTGCTTCATATATGCGCAATGATTCGAATGCTTAATTTTTCTGGCGATTTGACTCAGTCGTACATGACTGGTACTCAAAGCGTCTAGGCCAAGTTTTTACTTGGCAACTCTATTATTTTCCTTCAAAATACTTGGGCCTGTGCTGCAATTGCATATTTTAGAAAAGTTAAAAATTAAAAAATTCTTGGATAACACCGCTACTACAAAAGTTCAATATGAGCTACGATTTCTTGGCTGGCTATCATATTCCTACAATTCAGCATGGTGTAGTGGCCCCAATGTCCGCAATTCCATCTCACGATGGAACGCACCAGCAGAATCAGCAACAAGCTGTGGATATTTATAATCAATATCAAAATATTAATCGATACATTCCCCCAGGTTTGCAAGGAACTAATTACATACCACCCTTGCCGTCAAAGCCTCAGAAGCGTAAATACGATTCAGGTCCGGGTAGATCAAAGCTGGACCCCCTGGCAGAAACTACATTAGATGGTAAACTTGTAATATTTCACGGTCGAGATACTAGTTATCCAGATGAGTTGAATAAGTTGATACATCCACTGCATTGTTCTCTATGTGATGTGCAAATGAATTCCTCAAAAAGTGCTAAGGATCATTATGAATCCAAACAGCATGATCGTCATATAACAACTTGGCTAAATAAGAATTTTGTAGATAAGGGGCAAACAGCACCCATAGTTAAGAGGTTCATTAAGGATGGCCCAACCGGAACAGATATTTATCATTGCGAAATATGCGACTTGAAATTTGGATCATTGGCACATGCCAGTCAGCATTACTCAGGCCGTAAGCATAAACTTGTCGCCAGCAAAGTCTCCCAACCTTCTGGAGCTGGCTTTTACAATACCGAAAATAAATGGGTTCGTACGGGAACCAAATATGTGCCCAAAATCGAAAATGATGGACGCTTTGGTATTGGGAGTTTGTTCCAGGCTTACCCGGACGCGTCTGATGAAGGAGCTGCACCTGATACGACTACACCCACAGATAACGTTGCCAAAACTGCTATTAGTCCAGATGGCCATGTTAAGCTTATTGCTGCTGGGCCAACTTCTAAAAAAGTTGTGGCAACATCGTCATATTGTGAGATATGTAAGGTACATGCAACTTCTGAGGGGCAGATGACAATGCATTTGGAAGGCGTAAAACACAAGAAAAAACTAAAATCTCTAAGTTTGGAAGAATCTATTGCACAGGCAAAACCTGTTTCAATTACGCCAGTTGCAACCAATTCCTCTGATACGATATTAGAAAGCCTAAAGCAAAGCAATCCAACCGCTGATTTGTCTATGTACCGGACTCCAAGTGGCTCTTATTACTGTGAGTGTTGTAATATATCCATGTGTCATGTCGCTGGTTTACAACAACATCTGATCGGCAAGAAGCATTTAAAAAAAGTAAACGAAGTTAAAGAGAAGGCAAAGAACGAAGCAGCAAAAATTAAGAACGAAGCTAAGGCATAAGCTGAGAAAAGGAATCAATTGAAGATACAATAAATGGATATTCTCTTAGCGATATTTCGCATTATATAACTATATACATAAGCGCTTTGAACATTGTGCATTCTAATTTCGAATACATATATCACGATCAAAAATGTTAATAACATGATGAAAAAGCGTTCATAAACTATAGCAAAAAATGATGTAAAGGATCTTTTTAGGCATGTTGGTATAGTATCAATTGAATGTACTATGATGGAATTTATAATGTCAGCTAATGTATCCCCGGCACATATTGTAACAATACTAAGTACATACATTAGAATGGAAACATATATGTCTATCCCTAAATATACATCCATACTTATGTATCTATTTACATATATACCCAAGTATACATATATATGAAATAATAAATACTTGAAACAAAAGGCTAAATAAAATAAAATTAAAAGCCTAATATGTATTAGCAATACTTATCTTATCATTACATTGATTGGTACCGGCTTTTTGACCAGCGGCGTTAAGTTTTCAAACAAGTTTGCTCTTATTATTAGAAATATTTCTGAACGAGTATGAGAAGTATTGGAGTGGTAGTTGATCTATATTTTTAAGGTTGTGAAATTTCGAAAACGGCCTTAAGTTTATTTGATGTATGTATTATCCATTTAAAAATACGTTTTTGCCTACAAAATCCTCTTCACTATACCTAAACTAGTGGGACCACTAAATATGTTAGGTTAGCAGAAAAAAATAGCTCAAGTGCTCGCCAGGTGGCGCGGCCACTCGGTTCTCGAAAATTCTTGGATGCATGTTTTGTTACAACTGTACAAATGGTACTGTGCAGTGAGTCACAGCTGCACAGTGGGTCAATTTGATAGCTATTTTGTCAACTACAACTCTTGCTTCTCGAAAATTGGCGGATGCATGCTTTATTGCAACTGTACAAACGTTACAAAGCAAAGAGTTACAGCCGTACAGTGCATTAATTTGATCATAATCTAATTTGCAAATATGTATCAACCACCATCCCTGTATTCTCAAAAGCGCAGAAGCCTTCAAACATTGGTATCAAAGCAAACACATTTTATTTGTCTATACTCATATATTTCTTCTGCTTTATTTGTTAATACAGTTTTACGACCTAAAATTTTACTTATGTAAATTAAACCTGCCGTTTGCCCATCTCCGCACACCAATTTCTCGCCAAAGCAAAACTTGAATTATGGTCAAAACACTGTGAGGTTCCATACCGCTCGCGCTTACTGCAACTCTTTCAGAAATGTTATTTCAATGAACAATGAAAAAGAAGTGGTCTATCTAATATTAAATGCTTTCTTTAGTTTTCATTCATAAATTAAAATTAATTCCATACAAACTGCTTATAAAATAGTGTAAAGTTAAAGTATTGGAAAATGTAAAATTTATAATAATGGATTAGCGATCCATTTAGTTGCAAGCAATCTTGAGCGGCTTTTGTTATCGACTCGCACACGATCAACAAACTCCTCGTATAAACAAGCTGAAATTTTAGATTTTCGCCGATTTATTTTGGAACAGCACTTTCTCTTCGTACATGAGGGTTTTACTGTCACCATAGTAATTACTTCAGCATATTTTGGATGATACTTATTTTAACTTCTTATCATCTTTGTGTGTACTTTGTTTTTTGTTTTAAAATGATTTCTTTAATGTTTAAGTGATTTTATTATAGATTTTCTTGGTTAATTTCAAAATTAATTTCGACCTCCCGTCTGCTGTTGGTACACTTCGATAGTGTCACCCTCCTCCATCTCCAATGATGTTGGTGTATCATTTTCGTTTATTGGCTGGCCATCGAAGCGAAACCGTACTACTTGCATGGATAAACCCTACATACAAAATGAATGAAGGAGTTTTAGAATTTTGCCATAAACATGTATTTTATAAATTCAAAATTTACCGCTCTGTCACAATAAGCGTTCATAAGCTTTCTCAAAGGTGTATGTTTTTTAATTTTGAATTGGACAACAGCATTGTCTTGACCCAAAACTTTCAGATTGATGTGCTCTGTTTCACCCTGCAAATGAAAGAAAGATAAAAAATAAATAAGTTATGTGAATTAACATGATTTGTACTCTATATAATACATCAGTTTCATCAGATAAGCATTTTTCACAATTTTTTTAAAGATTTGCTCCACTGTGCGACGGCACAAAGCGCATGGAATTTTATGCTGTGGAATCGATCAAGGAATATACCTCCCTAAACCATAGATTGCAAATTAGGGGTACCACTAATTTTTGCAATCGCCTTCTCTAAATTGTCTAGCTGTTCAAAATGCTTGCACGTCGGCGAACAAACAAGCGCTAAAAAAAAAATCATATTTAAGGTTATGTTGAGGCCAATGCTACTGAAGACCGAAAATTCATAGTTAATTAAACCGAGTATCGTGTTTCTACGTGTAATATGGCACTAAAAATATGTTCCATAATAAACATTTGAAAATTGAATGTCCATATTTTCTTCGCCACAAGCAGTCAATTTCGGTTTCACCGCGCCATGTTGTCGGCGTCATAAATTTTTTGCTTCTTCGCTGTATAGCTTGCACACACACACTTTCAGCAGGTTCCACTTTGTTTCTTGCTTTTTAGCGATAATTACGTACATTTTTGCATTTTTTCTATCTTGAACTCTTACACCGACTTACCTTCTTTTCGTCAGACATATTTGCTGCTTAGTTTTTTACTTAGTTGCAGGTAAATATAGATAAAATCTAAAAATCGCCGATGCCGCACTCCGCTAAATTATTAGATGCAAATTTTCGCTGTTTCCTCCTTCCTCTTTCGATCTTAATGAAGTAGTGAAAAATGCCGACCATACAACGATGTGAAAGGGCCGAAGAAGCGCGAACGACGCCACCAGGGTTGCTATATTCTACTACGTTTAATTGCAGACATGGCGATACAGAGTTACCTGATTGTTAAAAATTCCGGTTGTAATTGCACAAAACTTCGAAATTTAAGTTCACCCTTTCAATAATTGTTATTTTTTTAATTTGGGTATTCACAAGGGTGTCGTAAGTGTCTTATTGTTGTATGTCGTAAAGTTTAAAAGCTTAAATAAATGTTTAGAGGACTTGAAACCACAGCCAACTTTTTTGTAGCATTGTGAAAATTCATAAAATGACTTTTTAGGGCCCTTGTAAACCCCCTTGATATATTTTTAGACGTTTAAAGTTTACGACATACAACAATACGACACTTACGACATCGTTGTGAATACATCAAATATCTACAAAGGCATTTTAAATTAAAATACTTCTTTTTTTTCAATACATCGGGACTTATTTTCATTTATACCAGGGCGAATTTACACAAGGAGTGCCAAAAGTCAATATGATATATTGGTTATTATTCGTACTGTCATTGTGCGTATATTTTGTCAGCGCAATTTTTACTTACATATATACGGCTAACATCACGTGTTGTAAATTCGCCCTGGGCTGACTATTTTTATCGTATTTTACTACCTAAAACCTATCCACCATTTACACGAGCGATTTTTCTGGAGCAATCTTGAATCACCTAGAATATCGCCTCATGTAAATCCAGCTTTAGGTTAAGCGCATAAAGGGGCAGCGACAAAAGCATTGAGAAAAGCGTCGATTACAATCGTGTATGTAAAGCTGCCTTTACATGAGGCGATTTTTCAGGCGATTCAACATTGCTCTGGAAAAATCGCTCGTGTAAATGGTGGCTCAAAAATCGCTTGCCTCAAAGTAGACAGCAAGCACACGGCGATCCAAGAGGTGTTTAACGAGGTGGTGTAGGGGCGATAGCTGAGTTTTTTCGCCGTGAAAAGCATTACGTCAAAATGATGTGTTTGTTGTAATTCATACCAATGACAGTATGGATATCTGCGTATAATTTGCTAGTGTCATTTTTTTTTACTTATTTACGGCCTTGTTAAATACGCCTTGCGGAGACTTTTTTGTATTTTTGCAATTTTAATTAGTGTTGGGCAGTATTTACACCAAAAGTACTCAGCAGTGGTATTCTGACAATCGCCAGCCACGCTAAATTTCCATCGCCAAAATTTTCTAAATGAAAAGCAGTAGGACCTTAAAGAACACACATGAAAAGTAGCAGATATAATAGGGCTCTTCATTTAAAGTGATAAAGGTACAAATTGCTTAAATTTATTAGTTTATCCGCATTCTTTCATGAGCGCACCTTAGTAAATAACTGCACAAAAGTAAAATTCATGCATTTATCCTACAAAATCGTTTGATAAAGCGATAAACTTTGGTTAAATAGATGTTCATACAAAGTTTTACAGTTCATTTATCAAAATGATAAAGTTATCATTTTATCAGCAGTTTATCACTTTTGATGAAGACCCCTAATGTGTAATTAGCCAAATCTGGCAGTATGAGGAGCATGCAATTAGATGTTGCATGTTGTTAGGCGCGACGGCTATTCTTTGGAAGAATTTTGGCGATTAAAATTTGCGACAGCGAATGTAGGAATTCGGCTGCAGAACTCTATTCTAAAAAGGATCGACAGCACCCGATTTTTACTAGTATCGATACTGAGTACTCCAAAGAACTCAGTACTCACAAAAGAATTCGAAAGTACTCAGTACTCAAAAAAGAAACTCGAAAGTACTCAGTACTCAAAAATTCTCTGTTCCAATAATCGCTTTGATACATGTACTCCGGGTCGATTCAAAGGACTCAGTATTAAATGTCAAATAGACTTAAAAAGTACTGACTTTTATTTACATTTACCGGTATTCAGAAATGATTATACCTAATAGGCAGTTTCAATATTTTTCGGGTACAATACTTGTACCCAGTACAGTTAGGCATTCATTTAACGTAATTTGGGATTCATATATTTATTTCAATAAAATACTGTTAGTTTGTGGGATTTCTACACTAAGTATTGAAATTTTACCAACATGTGTATATGTAAAGAAAGTACTCAGTACTTTGAGAAATACATGATCCTTAAAAGTATCCATATCAAAGAAAGTACTCGCAACACTAATTTTAATGTAAATTTTTTTTTTAGCAAAATTTTATAAAATTAGTTGTTTTCAATAATTTATACAAAAATAAGTGAGCGCAAAATGACATATGCAGTTGGAGCATTTCTATTATTGGAAGAAAACTGTTAAAACAAACCTCCATTTAATTACATTTTTAAAAAATAGCTGCTTGGTTTGTTTCCGATAGCAAAATCGATATTATTGGTTTCTGTGACACCTAAAACCGACACTAATTCCGATTCCAACATAAAACCGATAACATTGGATTTCATGATACCAAAGTATTTTTTGTCGTTTTCAAATCCAATCCCGACAGCAATTGAATTCCATGACAGCCCTGATTATGATAATTGACTCTTCCAACATTGTATTTTATCCTCCTCATCGGCTGAATCATTCCTGCTTTCAGCTATACAACTCAGTCTTTTGGGTAAATTATACTCCTCGCCTGCGCTGGCAGCGCAGATCTACAAAAGTATAATTTTCAAATATGACATGTAAAAATAAAGAAATAGTAGATAAATATCTTGAGATTATGCTAAATTGAATGCACAAAATTATTTTAACGTTCAACATATGGCAACGCCATTTGTAGGGTGCCATTCGTTTACCAAAAAGTAACATAAACTACAGCACTGAGTTATAGAAAGAGTGGACAAAAGGAAATTAATATTAACCCTTCAGCGATCTAAGCAAAATTCCTTCAAAATTAAAATTTTTAATTTCCATATAAAATTTAAAAAATTAAATTCATTTTTCACTTAAATTGATTTCGTGAAATTGGCTATAAGAAATATACCATATGGTTTCGTTAAAATTAGAAAATCATATACGCACACAAATTAAGTTCATGAAGATTACATTTATGGTTAAAATCCTGAGCTATTGCTGGTCAGATGTACATATCTGCAGCAACCACCGATCCCTCATATTACCATGCTCATGATAACTGCCAATGCATATGCACATAGTATATACATACATACGTATATAGGTGTATCTAGATATGTACCTACATACGTACAGTATGTATCACGGTGCAGCGAACATTCTATCATTCTTGAGTATGTATGTATATCTATAAATTATGCATTTTTGTATATGCTTGTGTTCCGTACACAGTGCTGCCGTTTTCTATTTTTTTTTAGTAGTAAAAAACGTAATTTTTGGGCAGTATTTTGATGTTTCGGGGAGTTGACCGACCCCAAATGTTTTAAAAATTTTCTAAAGTTAAGGCCAATCAATGGTTTAAAAAAGTGAGCGCTGTGAGCACTCCCTAAATATATTTTTCTTTTAAAATAAAAAATAGGGGTATATTTTTTCCGTTCAGAACAATCCTAGGGGGTGGCGGCATTAAAATTCCGACTATATTGTTTTTGAACCACTCTAATGTACATACATATAGTGGTCCATAAAATAAAAGAAGAGCGATATTTTTATAATAATAATAAATTTTATTCATTTTTTTTTTTATAAAAGTCTAGCTTGTATAGCACAAACACCATATAAATTCAGATTTCAAACTTTGTACAAAAATTAGAAAAATTTTGCTTATTTTCACCAAAATTTCAAACTTTTTAATCGGATTTTTGGTATGCAGTTTTGTGCAGTGCAAGTTACAAGCTGCTATAAAATCCCGTTAACTTTTGTTAATTTTTTTTTGCTGGCTGTGCCCTCCATATAGAAGAAAATTGTCGATTATGTATGGAAAACACGGGAAACACCTTCAACAAAAAAAAATAATTTTTGAGAGCTGTCTGCAAATGTTTTTTGATGTTGGCTGTTGTCTGTCGATGCCGATGCCGATGTCCAATTTTGTGCCGATACTAGCCGATGCCGATTAATCGGTCGGACTCTATGTAACAACATTCATATCGCACTTACCATGCAAGAACAACATTTTTTTTCTTTGAATCGACATTAGAGATGTTAGTCCAGGGATCCCCGAAAATTACGGGATTTTTGGCAAAGAATCCCGGGATTTTCGGGATTGGTAATTTGCAGTGTTGGCAATAATAGAAATGCCTTATGTTGACCAGTTCTGGCTATATTTCAAGCAGCTATTCTTATAAATTTAAGCACTCTGTAATATGAACTCCCCATTCTCTCCTTTCGTTTACACTAGCGACAATAGTCGTGTTTTCTTTGGTTATCAGGATCATATTATTGCTGTTGTATATGCGTACAGAATTTGTATGCGGATCCCGATTATTGCCAAAGAAAACACAGCTAGAGTTGCGACAGAGTTGAATTGGCTTCAGTTTATCAAGTTTATTCAGTGAAATCGCTGGAGAAATTTACCAGAAATGTGTAAGCAACATTCATACAAATTTTGATACTTATGGCCTTATTCATAAAAAAATAAAATAGGTTTAAAGAGCCTTGTAAAATGACGTTTTCATAAATTTTGCAGTTTATAAAGCTTTTTTAAAGGTACTTTATTTTTAACCGAGTTTATACAATTATAAGTTGATACAGTATATAATGGATTTATAAGGTTTGATGAATACCCTTAATGTGTTCTTTAAGCTTAATTCTCGCGGTTATTGTGCGTATACGTGATTCAATAATTAAAGGTTCGATAAACTGACAGTTGTTTCTCTCGCACCGCTACCTTAGCCTATGTGTCGCTTTGCTTCAGGATGATTCAATGAATTTTTCCCTACTTGACCTTCAAATGACCTCGAACCTGACGTGATGGAGGGTAACAGACCTCGGATTCGTATTAAGCGCGTCGAATGACATAGGAATATAGGGGTTTGGTTCAATATGCAGAACCTTTTTTTTGTACACCTGTGTCGTAAAGCTCAGATGTCTCATAACTAGGTACTCCCGAATAACCTGGCAACCAGAGTAACTGGCGTCCCTAAATGGGAGCGCCAAGCGTTGCGTTTTCCATTGTCAACGAGTGTCTGCGCGCGCTATCCCCAAACTAACGCTGCGTAATTTTTGACGTTTTCTCATTTCCTCTTATTCTTATTGCCGTTTCCTGTTATACTTTTTTGTCCTTTTCTTTCTTTCCGTATTCTGCATCCAACTTCAACATGTAACGCCCTGTCAAAAATGAAAATTCCATTTGCTCGGCTCTAGCGCGGCGTTATTGCGGGATGCTCCATACAAATTGTACGGGCATGACAATTTTTGACAGTTGTTTGGCGCTTGTCGCCCCAATGTATGGACGGCAGTAAAGCACGCTCGTTACGTTTGCCAACATAATTTCGATAGCTATCTCAAAAAACTTTTCAAGAACACCCTATTTCAGAATTTGGTTGAAGAACGCCCTATTTTAGAAAATTACTGAAAAACGTCCTATCTTAGCTGCCGATTCAAAAACGCGCTATCTCAGCACATTTTCAATGTATTTTCAGCTGAGATATGGTGTTATTCAACCAAATTCTGAGATAGGGCGTTTTTCAATAAAATTCTGAAATAGGGCGTTCTTGATAAGTTTCGAACTGGCTGCCCTGAGATTGGTCGATCCTCCACTCGGCCTTCGATTTAGTCGAGACTTACATGGAAGACGGAAGCATACTCGCCAAAGAAAAATGAAGCTTATCCCCATTAACTTCGGAGCCATCAGTGAAGATTCGATAATGTGTGAGTCCGGGCTGAATGCTGGTTTAATGGCAGATGACTCAACATGGCAGATGACTCAACATTATAGAATCTCTTCAACAAAGGTAATGGTCGCGTACGATCCTGTGGCACAGAAAAGACACAAGAGCTCAGATCTTTGTCGCTAGCAATTTCTGTCTCGCTCCACCTCAGTGTTATACCAACATTCGTTTCTTTTTAGTGTGAAGGTGGCTTTTAAAGCTTTTCCCCACATATGAAGACTCAAAGTGACGGTAAGTCCTCAGGGTATATGGCGCTATCGGCCGTAGTTAATCTGTTATTTTCGCGGCGTATTTAAAAAAAAAAAAACACATTTATTATGTAATTAAATAACTCAATACTTTATTTTTATTACATGTTGCTTATATCAGATCATACATATTTATATGTATTAATATGCTCATATATAATATATAGTTTTCACTTACTTCTTTATTTTTATCATGTTTTTGGTTTTATCTTTCTTGTTTGGTTTTTGTTTTTGTTTTTTTTTTGTTTTTATGTTGAGAAATCTGAATACAATTACATTTAGAAATTCTTAAGTTTTGCATTCAATGTTTTTTTACTGCTTATTTTTAAATTTTCTTATTTTCTCATACATGTATGTATATGTATAGGTATTTGCTGTGGCTTACCACCCTCTTCCTCTACCTCTACTTCTACTGTTTGCCAAACTGATGAAGTGATCTTTCTTTTGATAGAACTATAGAAGGATTCACAGATATGCGTTTCTATTGAAAAATTACAACACATTTTGCAAGCTCACTTGCGTTTTATTTTCGTCTCATTTTTGCATACCTGTGCAACCGACTATAGTTTATGGTTAGTTTTAATGTTCTTTGCTTGCAAAAAAAGTACTTTTATTATGGAAATCTCGTATAAAAAAATATAATACATACCTACTCTAGAATGTGCGAGTGTAGTAAAGAAAATTTTACTCACAAATATTTTTAAATAAGTACAAACTATATATCCATGAAAACCTAATCTAACTTGGAGTTACAGAAACTGAATTGTCGTTCAAGTTAAAAATTACTAAGATTTAATATACAAAATATGAGTTTAAATAAAAACTGATTTATTTACATTTTATCTTTTTTTTAAGTGTATTTTCCCGTTTAATTTTGGAGTTTACTGACTGTTATTAGAAGGGTTTCGAAGCAAGTGGGAATATTTCGTGAGCGCACAGTGATTTAGGTACGCCTTTGAAAATTTTTTATGTAAATGATTTAAAAATGTGTGCTTATGATTTTTTTTTTTGGAAATGGAATGTTGAAGAAACATCAATGTACACATTTGTAAGTGTATGTAAATGTGCGGCTTTTACCCGCTTAACTGCATGATTTTCGACGTTTTTCTTTGGCGACGGCGGCTGATTGAATGATTTGTTTATTTCAAATACTTACATACATTTGGATGTTGTTTATTTTTGTTTTTGCTGTTAATTAAGTTTAATGCTTCTTTAATTGGTTTTTTTCCTTTAATTAGTCATGTACATATTGTAGCGCCTGTAAGTTTTTTTTAAACATTTTGTTTCTTACATTAAATTTATTTAAAATATTTTCTTTTTATTTTTCTTTGGATTTCAGCTACTTTTTTGCCACTGCTACTGTAAATTTTTTGTTTGCGAAAAACTTAAAATTTCAAAACAAACAACCGTAATTTATTAAGTTAATAACAATAATAAAAAATTAAAAAAAAAACACTAATGAAGTTTCTACAACTCGCCAACTGGTTTAGTTTATTTCACTGACGTTTTTCGTCAACTCCACTGTTCAATTGAAATAATTACATTTAGTTTGAAGAATATGCGTCACTGTTCAATTTTGAAAAAAAGCGTTTTTTCTTATTTTTTTCTGGTTTTTTGTTGAAAATCTTAGTTTATATGTTTTTCAGTAGGTTATTTTGCGTGTGTGCTTATTTTATTTCTACACTTAAAATTTTTTTGTATTTGCGTATATATCTATTTATATTTGTTTTTTTTTTTTCAAGTTCTAATCTTCTCACCCAGATCGCTTAAATTCATGCAAAATGTTTGTTTTCTTTATTGTTTTTTTTTCTATATATGCAAAATTTTTTTTTGGTGGGAGTAATCTGAGAGTTTTACTTGTTATCATTACATACAAATATTTGTATCCGTGCCATTCTCTTTTCTCATGCTAAAGAGGCTAGAATTTAATATTTGAAGCTTTTATAGTCGACTCAATTGGTAATTGAAATTCGAGGTTATGGAAATGTAAAAAAAAGTAAGTTTGCTAATCATCAACTAAAAATCAGTTTTGCTGCAACAGTCGAGTAGACTCTTAACTCAATAAACGAAACCAAAAATCTCGAAATAAAATTTCAGTTAAAAAAAATTACATAAATACATATTTTGTTTTTGTTTTAAAGGGAGCAAAAACTATGTATAATTGTGGATTTTTTTCTTCAAAGCTCAAGAATTAGTAATTTTCTTTGTTTTTACTTGAATCAAAAAGTGTGTGGAACTTGCTTTAGAGTGCAAAACGACATACGAAGTCAAATGTACATAAATGCCCTGCAGGAAAAAGGAAGGTGATTCCAAATTGAATTCAACTGCACTGCGTATTTCAACTTACAAGCGGCCCTACTGCGGATCAGTGGGTCCCTACGCCAATTCCCACCTAGGAGTACAAAATACATCCCGCCGTTACCGTTACCGGCAGATGTTTAGGGTTTAAAAATTTTCTAGGCGGGCCTTTCAACGTTAGGTAAGCGCCTGTCGACTGTAAACTGTTGGCAAATATGGTATGGGTAGAGCCAACATGTGAGGTAACTCACCATATCTGGGCGAATTTTGACAACAGCAAAGCCTACTCATGAAATTGAAACGCTCCAACTCCACCTGATAAAATGAATTATTACGCGTCACGGCCTTATGGGAGCGCACACGCCAATAGAATGACTGCTATTGCATATGTATGTCGTGACGATGAAGAAATCGTGAGCATCGGATTTTTTTTTGCCATTGCCCAAGTTTGGCGAGACTTTGACGGCGCCGTCTCCAACAGTACTTTTTCGACTTGATAAAAATATATTATAGGCGAACCTAAACTCGAAAAAAGTGCGAACTACAACGCTTCTTTAGGCAAAGTAAATTGTTTCAAGATAAAAGATTGAGTTCAAAATCCAGCTAACTAAAACGTATCACAACGAGCCTCCTTAGGCCTAAGTATGCCTTTATTCGGTAACTTTACTTTGACGGTGTCTACTTTATCAACACCGTACTAATCAATTTACACCGTTTTACGCAAAAAAGAAGAAGAGCGAAAGTGATGGGTGGAACAATGTTTGGAAAAGTGTTATGGGGTGCTGTTACAAGAATGATGCCGATCTTTGGCAGCCATTAGGTCTGTTCGATGAGTGCACTAAAAGTGTAGAACCGTGCTGTGCAGAACAACAAATGACATTTAGCGCAAGAAAATAAACGCTGTACCAGAGTATTCTAGTGCGTTCATCGAACAGACCAATTATTTGCGATACCTTTGTTTTTATTTTGTTTCAGATAATTGATACTACTTTGGAAAACTTAGTCATGAAGGGATACTCAGTTGAACAATGCGAAATGTCCAAAATCATAATTTTCACCTAAACGGATACGTTAACAAGCACTGCAAGTAAGAAAAAGCCTCGCACCCACAACGAATCACTGTTGTTTAGTCTAGTTTTGGGGCTGGAGGAGTGATCGGACAGGCCCCTTGTATGAAATGCATCATGAAATGCTTTAATTTCAAAGTTATTCCCGTGAGGCTGTTCAAAAATTCTTAATCGAGGTGCTTCATCTTTGTCTATATGCCTTGGTAACCGACGATCCGAAATTGATCGGCAGGGTTGAGTGAATGGTTGGAAGACTCCTCTACAGCAGCTCGGTTTTTGCTCAGCATGATATGGGTATCTGAATAAATAGTGCGATTTTTTTAAATACATACATACATAGGTCACCCTCTGAGTAATTTCTTCAAGCAGTGAAACTGTAGCAGTTAGTTTCCTTATCTGTTGGACACATCGACTTCACAGCCTACAAGTTGCCTCGCTGAAATAGTCGATTTGAATGGAAAAAAATTTAAAGGCGTATTGAAATATTAGAAAACCTTTTCAAGTTTTTATTTAAACTTTCAAGTTGGCTACTGTGGTATGAAAATTCAGCCAACTAACTCCATGATGGCTTTGGGGAAGATAGATGATAGATGGACTGTTCCACACAGTTCCCGCCGCTTTATTTCAGAGCTTCTTTTTGGCATCAAAATCAAAATCATTGGTGTAAGAAATGTATGTGTATGCAAAAATTAAAATAGAGAAGTGAAAAAATTAAAGGTGACGAAAAATTAATAACAACAAAATTTTTGTTTGCAGCTTATTGAAATTGCTTGAAAGTGTATCGTGTCCAGCACAATTTTCTGTTAAATACATATTTTCTTACACTTTCAAAGCTTCATTAAGTTTTTAGCTAAATATTTACTCTAAACACGCTATTATCAATATTTTCTGGCCTGCTGTGAAGTATTTGAAAAAAAAACTGAAAATAAACAAAGGATGCTTAGTGCTATGTTTACACTGGGCAGCATTAGCCAGAATAGCAAAGAGTAGTATAAACTTTCAAGGTTCATATTCAGTGGATTAAGCTATTAATATATCTTGCTGCTTTATGCTATCCGATAGGTATTTTGCGTTGCTTTCGGTTCAAACGAGAACCGATTTTTTACCCAATTTACTCTGTTTCTTTTTTGTTTTTCGCAATTTCGTTTGCTGCCGATTCAAATGAAGTTTTGATTATTTTCATTTTTGTAACTCCCAAATTTAAGTGCGCATGCAAGTAAGTTTTTCCAAAGTTTTTTCTAGTCGTGACGTATCTTTTGCTAAACCTCACTTATAGTTTTCATCATTTTGAGTTTCTTTAGTTTGCTTACGTTTTCTTTTTCTAATAGCTTCGGTTTGGTTTTCAATATTTTCTACTTGGATAGAGTTTTAGTTTAAGATTATTTGCCTACAGTCCTTGAATTTAGCCTTTTTCTTATTAAATTTAAATAAATTGTATTTTTTTAGTATAAAAATCACGTAAAAAATTTGTTTGCCAATTACAA
>NW_023459309.1:63799-64494 GCF_013731165.1 Rhagoletis pomonella | reverse complement strand
AGTTCGACCCAAATTGGGGGACATCAGAATTCGTTTTAGAGGTATGGCTCCTTCGGCAAAGTTTCTTATTTTGATCCCTAGAATACGATTTTCACAGAGCAATGAGCGATTTTTAAATCGACCCGCCCTAATATACATACATATGTAGCTTTGGAGCATTCCGTTCGTTCCATTGTTCCAATCATGATTATAACTACAAAATCTTTGTTAACCTGCAGTGTTAAGAAATAAATCAAAAATGTTGACCATATATATAGTACATATGGTCAACATTTTGGGAACGAGGAACGACGGAAAAAAACTATTTCTTTAATTCTATATCTACATCTATACATATAATATAATTGTTACAGGTCGATGTCTGCATCTTATAGATATTAAAGAAAAATTAATATGGTGGGTTTTTATTAAAGCTACAGAAGCCAAATAAACAATTTTTAGAATTTTTGAATCTCTGTCTGTCTGTATATTTGTACGCGCATCAGGTGAAAACATGGAATTGAATGCAGTTTTCACCGATGTATCGCTAGAGATCTAGCTTCCAATATAGAAGAAAAAATTAGGGAGTTGCCACCTGTGTTTAAAATTTAAATTTAGGTCAATTGATATGGTAAAGTGAATACTGCAATATGGCTGACAAAGGAAAGAAATTTACACAGGCTTACAGCTAAAAATATTTTTGTGGAAGGTTACCA
>NW_023459309.1:56535-63699 GCF_013731165.1 Rhagoletis pomonella | reverse complement strand
AATATTTTTAGGGGATTTGCCAACTGACTGAAAAATTGTATTCATTACAATTTTGTAAAATAAATGAAATATTGCAATACGAATATTAAACTGAAGGGGATTAGGAAGCTTCCTTTTGAAAATATTCTTGAAGCGGGTTGCCACTTATTTGAAAACTTTAATTCAGTTAAATTTATAATATAAACTAAGTGTTGCCATATGGGTATCAAACGAGAGTATTTGAGAATAATAAAATTGCAACAGGCCGATATCTGTACATAAAAGATGTTAAAGAAAAATTAATATTAGATCAACAGAAGCCAAATATAAAATTTTGGTATGTTTGTCTGTATGTTTGTAAGCGCATCACGCAAAAGCTAATGTATGGAGTTAAATGCAGTTTTCACCGATGTACATATTGCTAGAGCTCTAATTGAAAATATAGAATCCATATTTTTTTTTGTTTTAGTTTATCGTCGATCATTATTCGTAGGTATATTTAGTGTTAGCAACGCACCGTTCTCAAAATTTCGCCTTGATATAACCACAAACTTATTTTTTTTTATTTCTGTGTGGAAGGTTTTTCGCTAAAAATAATTCAAAGTTTTCGTTGTTGCTGCCAAAAACTTAAGAAATCTGAGACGTCACGTTTTACAATTTCATACAGTTCTCTTTACAATGTATTTCACTAAACTACTAAACGGCTGCATCGACTTGGTTCATATTTGAAAATAAATATTCTGACCAAAAATTTACTCGGTATGTAGCTCGGGTTATTCCTAAAATTCTTATACAGACTAAAACGTAAAATACAGACTAAAACAAAAAACCCATATATCCCTAAAACCAATTACGCTGGGGAACTGAAGCTTAGCACTGATACATATATAACAAATGCATTGGGAAAGGGGAAGTGGCTCCTTCCTTCCATACAAACTGAAATTCTCATATAGCTTATCTCTGGAACTGCTTACGCTAACGTCCTGAAATTTTACACTGCTACATACGTTATCAATACCGTAGTTATGGCGAAAAGTGGTAATTATTGGAAAGGCTGGCTCGATATACATTTACGTAAACGCGAAAGTATCATTCGATTGGGAATCATTTTCTCCTAGATTTCTAAATCCCATTGAACTATTGTAACTTTGTCTTTAATTTTCAGTAAGGTAAAATTTATGTGAAAATTTTGAAGAATTTTTTTAAATTTTTCACAAAGAAAGGAGCTTTGCTTTTACGAGTTTCGCTATAAACTATCCTATCTACATAGCTATTTGCATGAAATGATAGCCGTTTTCGTTGTTCGGAATAAACTCAGAAAACATTGAATAGAGTTCCGTCAGATGGTCGGAGGTTATTTAACATACATATATGGTCCAATTACATGCTACTAGAAAACTCGATAGGTGGTGCTGGAGTAGAGTTATTTATATAAATCGTATTTATTAACCGATTTCGTTCAAATATTAAATGTGAGCTATGTACCTGTATGATGGAAAATTGTTTTGATTAAAATTTACCTGATTAGTGCCGTTGGAGTTAAGGTTGAAATTCATAACACGTATTCATTTTATGGTAAGCAATGGTTTTGCAGAAAATGAACCCAATGGATGGCGCTTCAGACGAAATGTATAGAAACCCCGTGTGGTTGGTCTGCTTTGGCACTATGTTTAAGTTATACGAATTTAGTTTTCAGATGTCTAAATGAAGGATGGAGTTAAGTTTTTCTGACGCCCTCAGGCACGATCATGCGTTCTTGCATCTACCCAGAAATCAGTTCATAAATATTACCGCGAATTGTAAAAGTGGTGAATTAACAAGGAAAGATCACAGCAGGTATATCAATTGCTTCATTTGAAAGATACTTAAGAGACCACACGACTCATTTGGCAATGTACCGGACAACTTTTCATCCTGTGTGACAGCGAGGATTTTTGGCCCTGCTATAACAGAAATCGCACTTCTGTGCTCTTGAGTTTCCCTATAAGAAATTTTATTGGCATACGCAATAGTAGTAGTAGTTGCAAGATCATACAAAAAGATTACGCATGCCAGGCAGAGATCTCACAGGTGGAAATAAGACCATCGGTAAAGCTCATGACACCGAAAGGGATTGGTATTCCAAATGGTATCACAGCGTTACTATTATTAGCCTATGTGGGAGGATGATACTGCGCCTTAGTGGTTTCAACTTAAATCAAAAATTTTGACTTTACAGACTAATTTTGTTTTTAAACGCTCTTTTGCATTGGCCATTGCAAAAGTTCTTATTAGGCGCCGCGAAGTAAGCGGGGATTGGCTTGTTTAAAATAAGAAAGTTTAAATTATTATCTAACTATATGAAAAATAATTTAATGATGTTAGATTTTATTTCTGTGCCCATTTCGTTATAGCTCGTTATTTTTTAAGCGAGTTAAGGTATTTAGGCCGTTTAAAACTATGAAATTATAAAATCTCGTCTGCGCGCTAGGCATACGAAAGATATCAATCCCTCTAAGTTTACCTTAAAATGTTTCCAGGTATACGACGCGTGAACGTGTAACCTTCTTGGAGGTGCCACGGCGAGTTCTAATATTTCCAACTCAAATTTAGTAACCTGGCCTTGATAAAATACCACTTCTCATTACTGTAGCAAATGCCTCAAGAGAGCTTTAGATTATAAGATTATAAATCTCCATAACAAATTTAAAATACTTCGACAGATTTTCTATCCTTCCAGAGATAAGTATTAAGAAGAAGAAGAGAATCTTCTTCCATGAATTTAGAATTGATTTTACATACCCCAGTACCAAGTCCCAGTACTCTACCATGAACACCTCTAGAGATAAGCAGTATAAAACAGTAAATTTGTATGGCAGAAACCATGTCCCCTTTTCGAATAACGCAAATTCTTCTCCATGAGTATGGTATTAATTTTGTATACACATCTCGGTGCCAAGTTCCCGTCCTCTGCAATAAACACCTCCAGAGATATGCAGCATAGAAAAATCAATTTGCATGGCAGTTGCCACACCACCTTTTCCGATAACTCTCATTTTTCTCCATGAGTATGGTATCAGTTTCACAAACTACAAATACATATGTATTTCCATACCAAGCTTGAGTGTTTTACCCCAAACATTTGAAGAGATATGCAATATGAATCTTTCAGTCAGTATGGGAGGTGCTACGCCTCTTTTCCAAAAACCTCCATTTTTCTCCGTGAATCTGAACATGATTTCACACAGTGTTGGCAAACTGTTACTCTGATTAACGATTAAAAATTAATGACTAAAATGTAAATCGCGTTTGACAATTAAGATTAATTAGTCGTAATCAACTGTACGATTAATGATAACATTTTATTAATCGTAAATCGCTGGCTGCGATTACATTTAATTAATTTAGAACATTAATCCTTAATCCAGTTAAAAATAAAATCTGATTAATTTGTCTAGTTTGTCCGAGTTTGAAACCAAACACCAGTTATAGTAATTATTTTGTGTTTTACGCTTATAAAAAGCACATTATATAAAAAAATTATAATTATTGTTATTAGTAATACATAATCTGGGAACTTTTACAAACCTAGTTTGTAAAACCTTTGTTGTTATATATCTTAATGAAAATGCACACCAAATTGCTTAGATTGATGAGCAAACCCGACTTAGCCATACCGGATTAACTTGCTTTGTGTGCACAGGGAATTCCAGCATAACTTAATTAATCACCAAACCTACTTGATCAAATTAAGAGTTAATGATTAAAAATTAATTTTTTAATCGCGGTTACGATTAACTGTTTAGTCGGATTAAAATTAATCATGATTAACTGTAATCAGATTGAATTTAATCGAATTAACTAACTAATTAAAACATCAACCGATTAATGCCAACATTGATTTCACATACATATCACTATACCAAGTTTCAGTTCTCTCCCACAAATACTACCAGGATATGTATTTAATATGAAAACTCCAATTTGTATGGGAGGGGCCTTGAGTTATCGGACTTACTTTCAGTCTAATACCATCCTTCCGAAATCCGTAGTAAGTGTACTAAATTTCGTTCTGATCGGGAAACCGGTTAAGGAAGTAGCCTATTTTTCAATCCAGGCCATAAACCATCTTTGATCAAAATTTCATTTTCAAACAGGTGGCAATTCTTAAAAAAGTAGCCTATTTTCCAGTTTAGATCATAAGCTATCTGTGTGCAAACTTTCATGCAAATCAGTTCAGTCATTTACGCGTATTAATTTAATTAAACTTTCCTAATACGTGATAACTCTTAAAATAGTAGCTTATTTTCCAACATAGGTCATAAGCTATCTCTGTGCGAAATGTCATTCAAATCTGTTCAGTCGTTTCCGCGTGTTAATTTAATTAAAACTTTTTTAACAGGTGGCAACTCTTCCAAAAAATTAGCCTATTTTCTACTGTAGGTCATAAGCTATCTGCTTGCAAAATTTCATGCAAATCCGTTCAGACTTTTCCGCGTATTAATTTAATTAAACTTTTTTAGCAGGTGGTAACTTTTAAAAAAGTAGCCTATTTTCCAACCTAGGTCATAAGCTATCCATAGGCTAAATTTCATACAACTGCATAAGCTATCTGCGTACAAAATTTCATGCAAATCGGTTCAGTAGTTTCCGCGTGATGATTTCCCAAACATCCAAAAATACAAACTTTCACATTTATAATATTATTAGTAAGATAACCCATAAGAATTGGTTTTTGTAGGTTACTCTTACTAAAGCTTTCTTCGATCAAAAGTCCACCGTATCACCAATGTCCCTGCTATGTACTTAGGTGGTTAGAATGGCGGTTTTGTTTGTTTATACTTCATCGCCTTTTCTGAAAATTGAAGTAACTTATTTATCTGAACACAATTTTTTTCGACCGCTTATCCAAATTAAACAAATTTGGTACCAAATAAAAGAGGACTTAAATAGCTTTTAAACAGAAATAACGATGGAAGGTTACCACTTTTATTTGTATTTTTTTATAATTTAATACAAAAGAAATGCATATACCTTACCCAAGGTTTGTTGTATGGTAAATAAAAAATATATTTTATTTAAATATTTTTCAATAGCTGGCTTTCTGCTGCCTTCCTCGTTTAGGTATTTCCGTTTTAGAGCTATTTTAGTCCTCTTTCAGTTGATACCAAACTTGTTTAATTTGGATAAGCGTTTTGTTTAGTATTAGGAAAATACTTTTATTTTCGACTTAAAATATCTGTCCAAGTTTTGCTGTTGAAAAAAAGTAACTGTTATTTACGGTCCCTGAAACATATGCAATATTTTCATTATAGCTAGGTAGCGTTTTAAATTCCAATGCAACCATTTTAGTTTTAAATATTTTTCATACTTAATTGACTGAAAATAAATTAACGTTTTTATTGGTTTGACAGAACGCACGTTAAAAGTATGTTTGCTACAATGAACGCTTGGCAGCGAATGCTTGGGCCACTAAATTAACATACTAACGACAGATAAATTAATATTTCATATCAATAATTGCATTAAAAACGATATTTCTCGCCCGCACTTGATTAAAAAGGAAAAATATTTCACATAATTTTATTTAATTGCAACAGCTGACGAGCGACGCACGCTAAAATATGAGAGTTGGCCATCTTTTTGCTTTGTGCTGGCGTGAGCGTTGTCGAATTTTGGCTATGTGGACGGCTGCATTTGAATTCATGTATTCATAGTTAACTGTTGAAGCGACGCCAACACCAACGCAACGCCAAAGTTCTATGTGGACGGGCCTTTAGGAACGATAAGTCACATGACTTCGAAATTTAGTGTGAATACAAAACTTAAGTAGGCGCATATGGTGAGGTAAATAAAAATGAGTTCTTACAAGGGTGCACTCCACATTCCAAAGCAGTGAAATTTTATATTTGCTATATCTTTGGACCCCTAACTCACTTGAATTTGCAACTTGGTGAGAAGCTCTATGGTAAATGTATATACCATTTTCCGGTCGAATGAAACCTTTTTCAACCCAAAGGAAGCTTTTTTCAAATCAACTGAAACCATTTTTAAATCAAATTAATCCTTTACAATTCAAATGAAACCTTTTTACGGTCAAATGAAACCTTTTTCAAATCAAAAGAAACTTTTTTCAAGTCAAATAAAACCAAATTTAATTTGTATGATATCATCCATTTATAGTGTTTTTAGAGCTGTACTATAGTAACTGCCCCACTGTACTTATATCGTTCTTTTCCATTGCTATTTACCAGGCACGGGCAGAGAGCAGGGCTGCCAACTTGGCTCAAACCGTGCCATTTCTGGCCCTATTTTACATCATATGGCACAAAGTGGCAAAATGGCACTTTTCAAAAATAGTAATATTTCCATACATTTTTGTTAAATCCTTTGCGTGTACTTCTTTTTCTCATCTAAAGTTTTCTAATTTCTAAAGATTATTCAACGGGTTTATCTTATTTTGGCATTTCACTTTTGTTTTAGAAATGTAGATCTTATTTGATTGCTAAATGGGAAGGGTTAAAAAGGATGGCTCGTTTTTTGGCACTTTTATTTTTCTATTTGGCACATTTTGGTACTTGGCAGCCCTGGCAGAGAGAGAGCAGGCATTTAAAGAGCTTAAAAATCGGTTATACGCAGGATGCGCCTTGGTTATATATACGTATACAAGCGAGAGCGTAACGATGATGACGCGACATCATGAAAATTAACCAATGGGAAAAGGAGTAATGCGTTACATGCGTGATAACCCTGTAGTCAAATGTACTAGTTGTAAACTACCTCACAACTAGTATGAACCGCATGCCCAACTAGTCAGCCAACTATCTTTTTTCCACGCAATCAACTGGTATTTTTAACATGGGGATGTCCTACAAGATGGCAATTGTCAGATTTCGGTCAGAAATATACCAGTCTCATACTAGTTCAAAACAGACAGAAAAATACTAGTCCAATTATGGACCAAAACCGCTACTTTGGAAGTCAAAAAATTAAATGAATTCATGAATATACAATGAAAGACTTTTGATTAAGTACACTTTAAAGTACTACACATTTTTATTTAGCAGCCTTAGATTTGCCAATAATTAGTGTAAAATTTTTTGAATATTAATTAAAAGGACAAATAAATACATAAATATTTCAAACATTCGAACATAACTTTAAAGGCATTTTCCATTAAATGATATTAAAAGTAAAAGCTTTCAG
>NW_023459309.1:45090-56435 GCF_013731165.1 Rhagoletis pomonella | reverse complement strand
CATTCGAACATAAATTTAAAGGCATTTTCCATTAAATGATATTAAAAGTAAAAGCTTTCAGGTACAATAAATACTATATTTATACCCGAGCGCACTCGTGCACAAGGGTATATTAATTTTGTTCACATAACGGTTGCCAAAACGAATCGAGATAGATATAGACAAATATATACATAAATGCTCAGAATGAATAGAGAAGTCGATTAAGCCATGTCTGTCTGTCCGTCCGTCTGTCCGTCCGTGTACACGATAACTTGAGCAAAAATTGAGATATCTCAACCAAATTTGGTATATAGGTTTCCATTAATCCATGGTATAGAAAATGGGCGAAATCGGACTGTAACCACGCCCACTTCCCATATAACGGTAATTTCCAGAAATACGAAAACTGCGATATTTTAGTAACTACTGAAGATAATTCACTCAAAATTGATATTTACAATAATTTCAGACGAAAAATAAGAATATAAATTTTTGGAAATGGGTAAAATGGACAATAACCACGCCCACATCTCATATAACGGTAATTTAGAGAATACAAAATCTTCGATAAATCAGTAAATATTAAAGCTAATTTATTAAAAATTGATGCTTGCAACAATTCTTTACCAAGAAATGCGTTTATGGTAAAATTTTGGAAAATGGGCGTGGCACCTCCCACTTATGATCACATATATGTATATCGGTAACCGTTCTCCCGATTTGTACCAAACTTGGTGTAGTTATTGTACTTGCCACATAAAAGCAGAACGTTGAAAATTATTGAAATCTGCATAAAATTACGGCCGCTTTTCATATAACGGTAAATTTCAGAAATGCTTGAAACTGCAATATTTCGAAATTTAAGGACGCTAATTTACTCAAAATTGATCCACCCCGGCTTACCGGCCGAAGAAACATATATTTAATACTTGCGCCGGGTATTTAATGTTCGGCTCCACCCGAACTTAGACTTTCTTACTTATTTTATCTTTTTTTTATTAATATGGAAAAGAAAACATTTTAGTTAAAAATAAAACGAATACTTTAGTTCATTTCAGTGAACTAAAATAAAAATAAAAGTTTTCATTAAAATAAATTAAATTCATTAACTTTGCACATTTCAGTCATTTCGTTTTAAAATTTTTTTAAAGTAATAATTAATGTTTAAAATTCGAGATTTGGATAAGAATAAAATAACTAAATAATTCAAACAGTTAATAAATATTCCTCATTTTTGTCTATACTTTGGCTTGTTGATTGATAATTAAAATTAATCAAATAATTATATTAATTTTTAATTAATTAAAAAAATTTGTTTAAGTAATTATTAATCATTAAAACGGTGCTAATATCGGTATTTAACCATTAAACGGTCATTAAAAAAAAACATGCTTTAATTAAAAATCATTATGAATATTAATCATTATTTAACAAGTATGGTATAATTACGAGTACGTACTCGCTTTAACGGTTTACAATATACCAAAATAAAAGTTATAATATTTTGTGTACTCTATTGTATTCAACTGTCGAAGTTAAATAAAACAGGGCATGAATACATAAATCGTTTTGTACTTGGTACAAGTCTGGTTATTTACGAACTAGTTCGGTTTCGGTCAGGAGATTCTAGTTGCAAACTAGTATTTTTCCTGACTAGTTTAGCGTTTCACTGCAGGGAAATAATGTAATGCACTTCTTTTGGGTTTAAGATTCTATTACTGATTAACATGTAATCAGCATTCTAATGTATCCTCCCAAAAACATTCATATTAAATTGCATAAATTCTCCGAATCCTAGGTGATGCAAAATTAAATCTCCCACTTTTCTTAGCGCATCGCCCTGGGTTGAAAATGCATTTTCGAACGCGAAAGCGGCGGTTTTACTGATATTTTTTTTGATTTACCATACATTACTTTTTCCCAATGCGGAATTAGGCACACTACCTCTTGCTCACTTTTACCTCACGCTTGTTTGTGGTAGTGCCCCTCCTTGATATTTACCAATTAGTTTTTTTAAGCAACAACTATTTACAATTTACAACTTCTCTTTTAAAATTCTCTGAAACCAGTCCCTGCTACCTGTAGCTCGTTTTCTGTCGTCGTCTGTAACTTTTCTCTACCGATTATTTCTCTACTGGTAGAGAATATACGTCATTCTCTACTACTCATTAGCAGCAGAGAACAAGGCGGCGAATTCATATATGAATTTGCGTTGGTAGAGAATTGTTACAGAAACGAGCTACTGTACTCACTTTTTTCTATTTCGTTTACATCCTCATTTTATGGTGCCTACACTCACCGACGTAAACATACGTTAACGTGTCAGCTGACACGATCAAACTTATGAGAACGCCATGTACATGAAAACTTACCATCGCGAACGTGCGACGGTTACGCGGGACGCGTACTGCTTATCTCTCTTTCTTTCAACAGTAAATTTTATTTAATTTGTGATTGTTTTATTAATAGTTGTTCCTTTAAAAGGCTGCTTGGTAAATAGCAGTAAAAAAGAGCGAAATAAATACAGTGGGGCAGGTAACATAGTAAACATTTAAAAACACAATAACTTTTGGGTAGTAAAAGCGATGTATAAAAACAGTAAATTGACGATATCATACAAATTAAATATGGTTTTATTTGACTTGAGAAAGGTTTCATTTGAATTGTAAAGGTTTCATTTGATTTAAAAATGGTTTCAGTTGATTTGAAAAAGGTCTCCTTTGGGTTGAAAAAGGTTTCATTTGACCGGAAAATGCTATACAAATGAGTTTATACAAGAGGGCGTGGCGTTTGTAGTAAACTAGAATATAGTGACTGTTTACGTGTTTACCAGACGCATGGCACCTCCAATAGATGTAGTTCATTCAGAGCACCATAGTCTCTGACCCATTACGAACAGACAGCTAAACGGAATGTCCTGCTGTAAACAAAAAAAATAAGAGTTTGAAAGAAGCGCATTTCATTCTTCTTTCGATACCTTGATTTAATAACGAAACAAAATTGGTAGTAAATAAAATGATGACCAATATAATTGCAACAAGAATTATTACGGATGCGGCAAAGGAAAAAATGTGACACTTAATTTAAAAAATGCGTGTGTAACACCGTACACATGATAGAAGTGAAACTTCTTAAAAAAGGTGTGAGTACCAGGTACCTACTCACGAAATTGGATGTGTAAACATATTTTTACGGTTCGGCAAACCATTAGGCGATTGAGTTACATACATATGTTTGGTTAGAAATCAAACAATAATTTCATTTCATCTTATTAATTTTCTGATATACATATGGGCAAATCTAAAAAATAGGTACACTTTCAAACGAAAAATTTTAATTTTTAAATTTGTGAGCACACCCATGTTTTATATATCATTTTATTCGTAATCTCTTAATAAATCTATTAATATAAGTGTAATTCATATTCATCAAGTGCTTCAAAAGTTAGACGAGGAATAAGCATGAAATAGAAAACAAAAGAATAAGCTGGGTTGAAATTACGCTGTTCAAGTTGTAAACTTTTGAGGAAAGATTTTGAAAGTTGAACTCACTTAATTCACTAAATTCAATGGCATGCCCTGTTTTACCAGATTGGCTCCGGTTTTCGAGATAACGGTACTTGAAAATTTGATTAAATTTTAACCATTTTATAAATAACTCCCTCAATTTTGAAGTTATTTTACTAAAATTTTGCACATAACAGCTTTTTAATATTACCTTAATTATTCCTTAAAATTATCGAAATAGGTTAACATTAACATATAGCTCCAATACAACTGATTACTCAGATATGTGTTTTTGCGCAATAACTCTAACTTCATATCTGAATAATAAATTGTATGCGTGCTATATGTTAAATTGAACCTATACTAAATTTTAACCTGTTTAATTGAAGGAGTTATAACGCAAAACAACGTCACAGATCAATCAGTTGTATGGGAGCTATATGTTTTAGTGAACCGTTTCGATGATTTTATGGAATAGTTAAGGTAATATTAAAAAACGGTTATGTGCAAAATTTTAGTAAAATATCTTCAAAACCCAGGGAATTTTTTTATAAAATAGTTAAAATTTAAGGAAAGTTTCAAGTACCGCTATCTCGAAAAGTGGAGCCAATAGGGTAAAACTTAGGACGCCATTGAATTCAGAAGGCTCCAATTAAGTAAGAGCAACTATCAGAACATTTGTCGAAAAAAAGTTGCTTTGATACCACTCTCGAAATATTCTGACTAAAAGAAGTAGCATCATTAAGAGTAGTAAATCAGGGTTTTTACACACTTCTAGAGATAAATTTTTTGAAGCATTTACAGGTATATGTAATTTTATAAGGACTAGCAGTTATAGAAAGATTTAGATCGTTTCGACGTGTTTTCCAAATGTGGCTTTAATTAAAGTGTTTTTGGAATAAAAATTACGCTCAATATCGCAGAATATTTTATCTTTAAAAGTTGGTTTATTCTGAAAGCACAGCTCTTGCTCAGGTATCAAATTATTCGTAACTGTTTGTACATACTTACAAAGTTCTTAAACTTAAATGCTTCAAAAACTATAGACATATGTATGTATATGTAATACTTCTATATTGTACAGTACATACATCCAAAGTAAATTCCCCAACATCAGAGCGCCGAAATATTGAAAAATAAATAATATAAAAAACACTTTTTAATATACAACGCTTTTATAAATGGACTAAAAAGTAGAAAATTATACTTCTCAGTCCCATAGAATTTGTTTTGATAACTTTTGATTTTGAAATTTTAGCAAAAGTCATTATAAACAATCTATGAAATTGAAAATGAAAAACGTGGAGCGCATGCAATACAAAGCATTCGATTTAATTGACAATAGTCAAACTACATAACGTAGACCTAAAATTTCTACAGCGAAAGTAGAACTTTGAAATCGATTTTAAGCGGTCGTTATTCATATACCCACATACATACATTCATATATTACTTTTCATATCAATTCAAGTGTATTACATGCGCCACACGCTTTTCATTTTCAATTTCATAGATTGTTTATAATGACTTTTGCTAAAATTTCAAAATCAAAAGTTATCAAAACAAATTCTATGGGACTGAGAAGTATTATTTTCTACTTTTTAGTCCATTTATAAAAGCGTTGTATATTAAAAAGTTTTTTTTATATTATTTATTTTCTACTTTTTAGTCCTGTCTGAATAAAATGTTGCAATAGATATTAAAATAATTAAACGATATTAATAGAAAGGTGCACACACATGCATTTACATATGTATGTACATACAAACGAGCACCAATTAATTTTATTTAAATAAATGGCGTGTCGTCTATTTCCGCTGTAGCAAACGTAGTACATAGGGCGACATCTAGATGTCATCTACCTCGCCCTATTCACTACAGCTGTCGCCCTATGCACTATGCTTTTTTATAGGAACTTTTCAAAGCTTTGCTTTGGTGTCGGACACACAACATTCAAATCGATCAAAGCGGTTAAAAACCGCTGGGTGCAGAAAACACCCCGCGAGCCAAAACAACCGCCGATATGCGTGTATAAACCCTCCTCAAAGTCTAGCCAAAAAGCCAGCAACTCACACAACAGGTTCCCCAAAGCAATTCGCTCGAGAAAGTGGTACCCGGTACACGTAATACGCGGCACACAGCACAACAATCCGCCAAAACAGGCAACCCGGCCCAAAATTACCACCGTAGAAGGCAGAAACCCCAAGCGGCAGTGCAGGAGCCCAAGAATTACCCTTAAAACGGCCACAGGAGCTTAAAAAGACCAACTGGTTCCCAACTGGTCCGAAGGTAAGTAGTTTCGGACTAGGCCCAAACTGGTTCCCAACTGGATCCCGGACTAGTCCCCGACTGTTTACCAACTGATCCCACGAACTAGTTACCAACTGGTCCCAAAGTGGTTACCAACTGGTCCACCTATACCTCAAGTGGTCCACAAGGCACTTCACTTACAAAGCATTCGATTTAGTTGACAATATTCACATGCATTTACATATATATGTACATACAAACGAGCACCAATTAATTTTATTTAAAGAAATGGCGTGTCGTCTATTTCCGGTGTAGCAAACGTAGTACATAGGCCGACATCTAGATGTCATCTACCTCGCCCTATTCACTATGCTTTTTTATAGGAGCTTTTCAAAGCTTTACTTTGGTGTCGGACACACAACATTGAAAGTTTCTGGATCCACAACATTGAAAGTTTCTGGAACACAACATTGCAAGTTGATAAAAGCGTTGTAAAAAGAGTGATCCGATAAGAGAATGTCATATATGTAATACTTCTATATTGATAGCATGATACAAAAAAGAAGGTAGTTTCATTTAATGGCATTCGTTGTTGTTGATAACCATTTGACTTTTAATAAAATTATGACATTTCATCAAATTCATGCTACCTGATCACTAGAAGAAATATTTTTTTTAACCAGAAGATTTTATCAGTACATTCAACGATGTGGAATACGATGAACTAGAAAATTATGCCGGCTACATGATTTCGAAAATGGGGTTGACGACTAGCCCAGCAAAAAACACGATTACCACAGAAACGAAAGTGGAAACGAGCTAGGCGATGGGAATCGCTTACCGTTTCGCTTCAAGAAGGCCTTATTTTAACATGGGCATGTCATTGGAGGTAAGCCCTTACCCGCAGCATTACCTTCAAACGAAGGGAGAACGCATGGATAAACAGAATCCAGAGAAGCGAACAAAGAATGCCGTACAGAGAAACGAATGTAGAATGCCTAGATAAGTACATACTTATTTATATTAAATTGAAATCAGAAAATGTCTTAAAAGGTTAAAATTAATTAAAATTTTTATAAATCAGCGTACATATGTATGTATTTAGGTATTTAGATTTTCTTTAAAATCGGTATGTACATACATGCATAATTAGTTAAGCTTAAAATTGTACTTCCTCACTCTTGTACGTCACTTCATTGACTGACTTCAACTTCGCTGCAATTGAACAAAGCAAAACATGAGTTTTATGCGAGACAAATTTCCACAGAAAGTAACGGTAGAAAAAGAATTTTTGGATATTCATTCCATTTTTCAGCTGACTACGATGCAGCATTCTACTTTGCATTCCCCGAAATGAAGCAAAGAAGCGAAACAAATAAAATATTGTAGGACATTCTACTTTGCATTCCCCGAAATGAAGCAAAGAAGCGAAACGAATAAAATATTGTAGGACATTCTACTTTGCATTACCTGAAATGACGCGAAGAAGCGAAACAAATAAAATATTGTAGGACATTCTACTTTGCATTCCCGGAAATTAAGCAAAGAAACGAATTAAAAAATAAATATTATAGGACATTCTACTTTGCATTCCCCTAAATGAAACGAAGAAGCGAGATAAATAAAATATTGTAGGACATTCTACTTTGCATTACTGGCAATGCATAAAAGAAGCGAAAAAAATCGAGGGCATTATAATGCTATGCCTTCTAGAACACGTTACCACTAAAAGCGATTACCGATTTTTTGCTGGGAGGTTTCAGAAAGCATGAAGAAAGTGTATGCTTACATATCGTAGCTTAAAGTACAAAACCGCGGTATCGTCGTTCTGCAAAACCGCGTAATTGACATTTTTTGCCAAAAATTGGATTTGCTCACATAAGCTCTTGGCTCAAACCTTATCCATTCGTCCTGAAATGCGATTCCTTTGTAAAAAAAGAGAACCATTTTGAAATATGAGTGTTTTGACTCTACAAAACAATTTATGCAACCTCACATACGCAGTTGTGCATTTTGTTGATACACGGTTTTGTACTTTATACGACGATCTGTTAGTCGTTTATCGGAGGGCGATCTCTTCAAGCCGACTTCAGGTATTTTGCATAAATTAAGAATTTGTGAAATTTAATGATGATGCGCTAATCACAAAGCCTAATTTTTTGCAAAATCTTATGAGAAATTTAAAAGTAAATTTGAACCGAAATATAAAAAGGGTTTATTTGGGAAGAACATTCTTTAGATTCGAGTCGCAAGATTGCATTCAAAATAAGAAAACAAAAAAATAACAGAATAATGCGCGCGTGGTTTTTAATACAAAATTAAAAGAACAATTACGATGAAGTCTCCTTTACCAGTTTACGTTTTAAATATTTTTAATAAAAAAAGGTGCGAACCACGTAAGTAAAAAAAGTACCAAACACTGATAATGGTTTTTGATTTGAAATGTTATTACGTTGGTATTAATATGGGAAAGAAAATACTCCGATTTATTGTTTTAATATTATCAAAGTGGCAAGTCCGTTGATAATACTCACAATTTATGAAACTTCAAAAAATTTTATTATCCGTCAAAACTTGTTTACTGAAACTACCTTCTTTTTAACCGACTTCCAAAAAAGGAGGAGGTTATCAGTTCGTCGGAATCTTTTTTTTTTGTTTTTTTTTTTTATGTATGTTACCGCATAACTTTGCACCACGTCAACCGATTTCAATAATTCCCATACTACAATGGTCCCATACTAATTTGGTTTAGATCCGATCATTGGATCATGAAATATATAGATATATATATATTTTTTTAAGTCGGTTTTTTTTTGCTAAAAATTACTTGTTTGTATCATGATTGATAGTATGTACACATGATTCAATAATAAAAGGTTTGCTCAAAAAGCAGTTTTCTCGCTCCCTCTTGACAAAATCGGCTCCCTTAGGAAAGCATTGTGTGTGGGTTCGTGTGTATGTGTAAAGCTTTTGTAAGGGAGCTAAGGGAGTGTCAAAACTCTAATGTCAATAATGAGCAAACCTTTAATTATTGAATCTGGTATGTACATACATGCAAAGTAGATTCCCAACATCAGAGTGCCGAAATATTGAAAAAAGAAAGAGAGATCCGATAAGAGAATGTCATATATGTAATACTTCTATATTGATAGTAACGTCTCTCCAGTACTGCTGGAGTCAGTCGCTACTTTTGAACCGCTACTGCACCGACTCCTAGGTAAGTAGCTACTCTATTAACCCGTGGTAGTGCACATGGTAGTGCAGAGTCCAACCATTCGGAAGCAGAATAGCGACAGAGGGCGCCCATAAATCACGCAAGTGACTATTTTAGTAACTCCCGGTAGTGCAGAGAGAGCCGATGGTGACTACCGCCTAGGACATTGCCTTGTAAAAGTAATCGCTGAAATACACTGCAAGTAGTCGGTCGGTAATTGACAGAGTTTACCAGGTAGCTACCGATTCATCAGTCCTCTAGTCGCTCCCCCGTACTGCAGGGATATTTGTGAACTACTACAACAAACAACAGTCCAGTTACTCCAGGAACGGTTTAAATAAGAAATAATAAATAAATAAAAATAATTAAACAACCAAAAATTTTTCCCTGAAAGTGATTGATGCAAGCTTTGTGGTAACCGGCGGATTTGAATAAGCAGCAAGGGATGTATAAGTTACACTTGAGGCGATCACCGTAACCACTCTTAAAAGATGTACTCAAAGCTTGCGTGCCTTCCTTTCCAGCGCCTTAGCACACATGTAGCGTCTGTCCATTTTCGCCGATACTGCTTATGTTCAAGTAGTACAACTTACGGACGCATGCAATACGATTTCATTTTTCTTACTTTTTTGCTTCTACAACCAGCACAGTTCCGCACCATATTTTTTGCTTTTAAAATTAAAATTTTATTTTCTAAAATATTGACAGGAACTGCACCGCTCCTGATTTTTTATTGTTTTCAAACTTCATTCTGGGTACATTGGCTGGTTGGGTTTCTCGTTCTAACATTATATATCTGCACTCTAATGATGGCGAATGTTCTTTCAACATACTACCAATATAGAAGTACCCACCAGACCATTTTTGTTGCCGGAAATAAAGGAACTTGTCGCCCTTAGCAACAAATGTATTGCCGGCAATATCGCCATCGTATCGATTTCTTATTACTAGTCGCTAGGCATGGGTAACACTGCGGAGCTCGGTGTATTCGCGTTAACACCGTAGCCGGAGTTGCCGCACCAACACCAAGGAACACATGAGACAAACACACAATTCCCCTTAATTCATTGTTTTTGCTTTACTCAAGCAAAATGAGAATATCGTGCCATTTACTACATTTCTAGCGTTACTCAGCGAAAATTAAAGAAATAATAGACATGACACCACTGTGTTAGGGTATGCCACTGTATGACGATGGGAACTGTGTGACACTCAGATGGCGCCGTGTTCAAATCAGTACACTGCGCTATTGCGCTGAGTTAGTGCGCTGACACCAAAGGTGGCGCCGGCGTTTTTGAGCTAGCGCTATAAAAATTGCGCTATCACCCATGTCTACTAGTCGCTCTAAAACGTCTGCCGCAGGCAACTCGCCTGGTCGAGTCGTTTTCTTATTACCTGAATGAGTCGTTTTATTATTGCTACAGGCGATGTTTGAATAATATATTCTTGCAACAATTTTATTCGTTTTTAATATTTCATTTCTTTTGAACACAAACTTATAATTGTAAACGAAATTAACTATTTTTGTCCTATTTTTTCAACCCTGTCTTGAGCATAAATTAGATGTTTTTGAAGAATCCTGTTGACGCGAAGTTAATCAGTTTGGGAATTTTCAAAAACATATTCCTAAAATGACATAAAAGAAGTAATGTTGCCGATTTCTCGCTACGGCAATAAATCGGCGAGTCGCCAATTTGCTACCATTGAGATTGTTGCCTATTTCTCACGTTTTGCATGGTGGGGTGCTACATATAATGGAGATTGTATTCAAAATGACAAATTTTTCTTTTCAAAATTCAGGAGCGGTTTCACAAATTCTTATTTAAAAACAATCCATATGAAAAATTAACAAAAAATACAATTTTCTATGAGAAAAGCTGCAGCGGTTGGTGGTGGCAGAGGATAAAAATACCAGTTAGAGAAGGACTTGGCCTCAGTTGGCATTTCCAATTGGCGTCCATTAGCAATAGAAGGGAATCGAATAGCGTGCTTTATTGGATTCGGCCAACATATCAAATACCACACCGCTTTATGTGTAAATAAGTTTTGTCTTGGTTGCTAAGCGACTATTGGTTAGGTTCTCCGTCCGTGAACAGTATCAACAGATTTTCTCCACTACCCGAGGCGGAGGGAGAAAACCCTGATGACCTAGAGTCACAAAGAGATCTCAGAACCCCCAAACCGCCACCTATTTACATCTCTGGAGTGGCAAACATTCAGCCCCTAAGGCAGCTACTTTCAGAAAAAGCCGGAAATGAATACATTTTCAAAATTCTAGGCAGAGATGAGGTCAAAATACAGCCCACCTCAGACACATCGTACTCAGCCATTACAAAAGCGCTAATAGAACGAAAAACTGAATTTCACACATATAAAGTGAAGAGCGAACGTAA
>NW_023459309.1:43517-44990 GCF_013731165.1 Rhagoletis pomonella | reverse complement strand
GCTGGTTGTAGAAGCAAAAAAGTAAGAAAAATGAAATCGTATTGCATGCGTCCGTAAGTTGTACTACTTGAACATGACCAGTATCGGCGAAAACGGACAGACGCTACATGTCTGCTAAGGCGCTAGAAAGGAAGGCACGCAAGCTTTGAGTACATCTTTTAAGAGTGGTTACGGTGATCGCCTCAAGTGTAACTTATACATCCCTTGCTGCTTATTCAAATCCGTCGGTTACCACAAAGCTTGCATCAATCACTTTCAGGGAAAAATTTTTGGTTGTTTAATTATTTTTATTTATTTATTATTTCTTATTTAAACCGTTCCTGGAGTAACTGGACTGTTGTTTGTTTGTAGTAGTTCACAAATATCCCTGCAGTACGGGGGAGCGACTAGAGGACTGATGAATCGGTAGCTACCTGGTAAACTCCGTCAATTACCGACCGACTACTTGCAGTGTATTTCAGCGATTACTTTTACAAGGCAATGTCATAGGCGGTAGTCACCATCGACTCTCTCTGCACTACCGGGAGTTACTAAAATAGTCACTTGCGTGATTTATGGGCGCCCTCTGTCGCTATTCTGCTTCCGAATGCATGGACTCTGCACTACCATGTGCACTACCACCAAGAATGATAGAATACAAGATTGCGCCGATCAGAGAGGATTTTTGAGAATAACTTTTGTGTGACGTCACACTGGTGCAATTGCGAGAGAGAAATGCCAAAACGTGAGCAAGAATGGAAGAAGAAGAAAAAATTATGCAAAGGAAAACGTAAACAAGTTGCACCAGTGTGACGTCATGCAAACAACGATTCTGTCAAATTCGTTAAGAGAGGAATAGCGGTCCGAGATCGGCACAACCTTTGTATTCTCTCAATCGTGCACTACCACGGGTTAATAGAGTAGCTACTTACCTAGGAGTCGGTGCAGTAGCGGTTCAAAAGTAGCGATTGATTCCAGCAGTACTGGAGGGACGTTACTATCAATATAGAAGTATTACATATATCACATTCTCTTATCGGATCTCTCTTTCTCTTTTCAATATTTCGGCACTCTGATGTTGGGAATCTACTTTGCATGTATGTACATACCATGATTCAATAATTAAAGGTTTACTCATTATTGGCATTAGAGTTTTGACACTCCCTTAGCTCCCTTACAAAAGCTTTGCACACACACACGAACCCACACACAATGCTTTGCTAAGGGAGCCGATTTTGTCAAGAGGGAGCGAGAAAACTGCTTTTTGAGCAAACCTGTTATTATTGAATCATATGTACATACTATCAATCATGATACAAAAAAGAAGGTAGTTTCAGTAAACAACTTTTGACGGATAATAAAATTTTTTGAAGTTTCATAAATTGTGAGTATTATCAACGGCCTTGCCAATTTGATAATATTAAAACAATAAATCGGAGTATTTGCTTTCCCATATTTATACCAACGTAATAACATTTCAAATCAAAAACCATT
>NW_023459309.1:42406-43417 GCF_013731165.1 Rhagoletis pomonella | reverse complement strand
AACTGTAACATCTGCCTTAATTTACATTTTTGTCTCCAGGTTTTTTTATTGTTGTTGGATTGACCTCAAATCGTTATGAGAGCGGGAGTAGGGGTGTACCAATAAGAATATACAACAAAAGTATGAAAGTCGTTAGAACTTTGAAAGATAGCGGTGGCTGAAATAAAAAGTGTTACATCATGTTACAATTTTGCTCGTCACTGTATGTATATGTATAAGTATATAACTTCTAAAACAAAGGATTTTTTCTTATCTAGCAAAATACGAAATGGTATGACCGAATAGTATTTATGATCTTTATGAAGACAAACCCTACTTCGAAAAGAGAATGCGCAATTTCTCTAAGAATTAAAATTTATAGATGTGTATAAATTAGCTTAATGCTAATTCTGAATGAAGAAAACTTATAGAGATCTAAAAGCTTAAATCGAATGTAGAAGATTTGTTCTAATCATGAAATACAAAAAAGAAAACACGATAAAAAAAGAGTCCTATAAAAATATGTCTACACGCAACCTATTGTATAATATACGTTCTTTATTAAGAGCACTATAAAACCCTTATAAGAGTACAGTCTACAAGTAGAGTCCTACAAAACCTTTATAAAACCGATTGGTCTTCACACATAGACAAGAAATATGTAACGGTAAGAATGGCTCATATATAGTGGTGGAAAAATAAATAGGGACACAACATTTTAACAAATTTTTCCTATTTTTCTTTTGTTTGTTTAATATTCTTTATTTTTTATAAAAGTATACTTCATTATCTAACAAAAACCATATAACTTTTTATTTTAACTTTGCGCAAAAATTATGAAAATTCTGCAAAATTGATTATAAATTTTCAACTTTTTAATCAGATTTTAAAGAATTTTTTTGAGTATGCAGTTTTATAGCCCATTTAGTAGAATAAAGTGTTAGTAGAATAAAGTGCAAGTTTGAAGTATCTAAGAAATCGGGGGTTTTTGAAAATTTTTATTCTGAATGTATTACGCACTTCTTTCCATAC
>NW_023459309.1:39226-42306 GCF_013731165.1 Rhagoletis pomonella | reverse complement strand
TCACTACAGCAACACTCCCCAAAAACTCTTTGGGGAACTTGTATGCTTCTACAACAACAACAACATGGTATATCCCTTAAAAAACGAATTAGAAATTAGGGTAGGTATTAATCTTAAGGTACGAAAAAAAATTTTAAAAATTCCATCGCGTAAATTTTCAGAGAAAATTCGTTTTTAATTTATTTATTTATTTATTTATTTATTTATGTCTAACAACTAACTATAGTTATAACAGACATTAAGCAGAATATTAAATATAACTATCAGTCATTATGCTAGGTTGTCTACTTAAAAATTTAATTTACAAGATTACTTATGTAAGAATTCAAAAAACCAATCTAGAATTTCAAACAGATTAGGAATTACAAAATTCACATGATATTAATGACTGGACATAAGATATCATTCCAATTCTAATGTGTTATATATATATATTTTCAAGTCATCAGCAAACAGAAGAAAACTAGCATTTGAAAAACAAGAACTGATGTCATTAATAAATAGTACGAAAAATAGTGGGCCTAGGATGCTACCCTGTGGGACACCTGAGAAAGCAAAAAATGGCTTAAACGAAACGCCATCGATAACCACCGTGCTAGATCTCATGCGTAGGTAGGTCTTGATCCACTTTAGGAAGCCCGAATGAATACCCATACATTCTAATTTAGTTAATAAATATTGTGGGATATCTTGTCGAAGGATTTTGAAAAGTCTGTGTATAGTACATCAAGTTGAAAGACATTACGATAAGTTGAGAAACAATCCTCCGTGAAAACTGCAAGGTTAGTCACCGTACATCTGCCCGATACAAAGCCGTGCTGATTAGGGCAGATCAAACGTTTGACATTAAAAAAAAGTTTGGTTTTAATAATGTTTTCGAATACTTTACCAACTGTGGACAATTTACTAATTGGTCTATAATTTTCAACATCGCATTTGTTTCCAGTCTTAAAAATAGGTGTGATTCTCGTTCGCTTCCAATCATCAAAAAACAGACCTTCAGAAAGAGATTTATTGAATATTAGTAGCAATGGCTTCACTAAGGAAACACAGTTTTTGAATAAGATAGCTGAAAAACCATCTGCATCTATGCGAGACGAGCTTTTTATATTTTTGATACCCTCAATAATATCATCTTCTGTTAGAGTAAGCGAGCCCAGATCAAGAGTAGAAGACGTGCTCTTAGTTAAATTTTTACTAATATTTGATAGGTCATTATCAGATACGAAGTTGGACGAAAAGAAATCCGCAAAGAAATTTGCAGCCTCAGACACGGAAGTTGCATTATCTTTTTTGTAAAAAACGGTCTTGGGTTAAAAACGTTCTTGGGTATACTTGAACTGATATAGGACCAAAAATGCTTCGGACTCACTTTAATATCCGATTCAAAATCACGGATATAATTTTTGTAACGCTTCTTATTTAGCTTTCAGAACTCTGATTTATAGTAACGATATTTTCCCAAAAAACATTGCTTTTTGGTTGATTTGAATATTTTATAAAGCTTATTTTTCAAATTTTTTAGAAGCTTTAAATCCTTTGAGAACCAATGAAATGTATACATTTTTGGTTTAAAAATTGGCACATATTTAGAACATTGATCAGATAAGTGGGTTTTGAATACATTAAAACAACCTTTAACTTTGATATCCTGAAACAAGTTATCCCAGTGTAATTCACCCAACGCAGTATCCCATGTGGCAAAGTCACAGCGATTATAATTAAATGAAACAGTTTTGTGTACTAGGGAATCTTCGAAAAATTCAAAAAATTTAATGTCTAAAACCAATGGTAAATGATATGAATTGGGTGGGGATATCGAAGAAGAAGGTTTCGAAATTTCAAAGTTTATGTTGTACGTTACAAAGACTAAGTCTAGGAGGCGATTCATATTGTTGCCGAGGCCGTTTATTTAAGTAAGGCCAATACTTAAAAAGTTATCAATAACATATGACTCAACAGAACTTTGTACATTTGAGGGAGTCAAGAATAAATTATTATCGAAACACGACCAGCTTACATTGCTTAAGTTGAAATCACCAAGCACACAAAGTTGGTTGTCCCCAATATTACGATGATGAGCTAACACATTGTCAACATGCGACATGTATAAGCTAGTACAGCTAAGTGGAGGTATATAAGAGGCGCAAATATACAGCAATCCAAGGGAACCGCTGAAACGAACACAAAGTTGATGGGTGATAGTGTCTTCGTTTTGAAGAGGTAGAACCGAAGCTTGGGGATTAGTACGGGCCGCAATCAACACACCCCCATCTCGGCTACATCCGGTTTTGATGGGATCCCTGTCTTTACGAAAGACATCGTACTGATTCGGGTCGAAAAACTCCACATCGAAAAAATTTGCTTAGAGCCAAGTCTCAACGATAACAAAAATATCAAACTCCAAGTGCGCACTTAGCATTCGGACAGTATCGGCCTTAGTCCGGAGTCCAGAGGCGTTTTCAAAATAGAGTTTGATATGCATATTCGGCCTGGGAGAAGCAACTATGCTAGGGGCAGTTGCCCTCCTTGTTTTTGAAAAAAACGGAACTGTTGAATATTAACATTAGTTAATTAAAATATACATGTTCAGGAACTCCCAATTTGAAGTTGATATATTTTAGTGATGTCTCATTTGTATTTGCTTATAACAGGCAATTTGTTGCTTATCAACGAGGACTTGATTCGCCACGTAATTAATAATATCAACTTCCGAAACCGTTGGCTTGAACGATGATAAATGGAGCCACTTAAAACGCGAAAAAACTCCCAGATCCTTATTTTCATTACGGCCAACCACGACATTTCTCCGCTTGGGCACTTTCTTTCGCGGCACAGTAATCCAATCAGCACCGAGTTGCGGCTGGGTAGAAGCATTTAATATATCTGATGAAACAGTTGGCAGTTGTTTAGATGCAGATGGCAAAGCATTAGGAGTAGCATTGAAGTGGAAGGTGAAGATGTATTAGTAACAGTAGCCAATGCAGTTGATAACGCAGTCGGCATTTGTTTATAAAGAAGCTGATGACAAAGCGACAGAAGTGACATTATTCACGTCAGCAGAAGAAGATTTTTTTTTT
>NW_023459309.1:36965-39126 GCF_013731165.1 Rhagoletis pomonella | reverse complement strand
TCAATAGGTTTATTATAGCATTTTTAAAAATTTGTATTTTTACATAAAAACATTGTCTATAATGTCAGCTCTAAGTACCCAAATGGGCGTAATGGGCTACTTATGCGTATGGACTCTATATCGTCTAACGCTCGAGCAATACGATGAATAGACATTGAAATTTTATGAAATTGTATACCTTTGAAAGAGGAAAGGTCTGAATTCATGAAAATCTCTTCAAGGAAATGGCAGAATTGAACTTTGTTGCAAATTCACATGGGAAATCTGCTTAAGACATGATTGGAGGAAATTTTAAGAGACTAGCAGCTAGGGCAGGTCTTCAACTCCTAATGTTACAACAAATTCGTACACCCGAAGCCCTCTACCAATGGAATGCCTGTAAAAAATGACTGCAAGTAACTTTTGAGTGGACTTTATTTCGACTATGAGTACGTGCCAATTACTTTAATCCTATTTTAAACTGGTTTAAAAGGTTAACTAACATCAAATTAGGGAACTTCATATCCGTATTTAACGAATCTTTAAATCAATAAATAATTTTTTTTCTTTTTTGTTCTTATTGTAATAAAAGCGTGTTGTTTGTTTTTTTAACTATAATTGTATTAATCATTAGGTTTATTTTTTTACACACCTTTCCTTTTTCTTGTTTTAATAAAAGAACTAACCTTGAAGCTAACTAGCAATAAGAACTAAAGGGAAACAAGTATTTATTGATTTAAAGATTCGTTAAATAAGGATATAAGTTCCCTAATTTGATGTTATTTAACCTTTTAAAACAGTTTAAAATTGGATCAAATTAATTGGCACCTAGCCATAGTCGAAATAAAGTCCACTGAAAAGTTAGTTGCAGTTATTTTTTACAGGCATCCCATTGGAAACATACAGCACCCCATTGGTAGAGGGCTTCGGGTGTACGAATTTGTTGTAACATCAGGAGTTGAAGACTTGCTGTAGCTGCTAGTCTCTTAAAATTTCCTTCAATCACGTCGTAAGCAGATTTCCCACGTGAACTTGCAACAATGTTGAATTCTGCCATTTCCTTGAAGGGATTTTCATGATTTCAGACCTTTAGTAAAGTTAATGTTAATTTATGGAACAGTTTTTTCAATAAATTCAATTCAAGTTACAGCAGATGCCTTAAGATTAATTTGTATAATTTGAACGACTTGTAAAAAACCGCGTGGTAGCTCTTAGCAGCAAAAGCAATGGAATCGCTGAAAGTCAAAAAAGGTTACCCAGTGCTGCCACGTTGATTTACAATGGAAGTTCCTAAATAGGGTTGCCAGAAGGTTTTACACTTCCTACATTCGCCTGTGCTTAATTTTGTGTATATATTACAAAATTAATATATTGTTTTTTAAAGATTTAGTTTAACAGGCTGCTTCCTAATCCTTTGCGAACGCCTGAGCGGTGTTAATGGTGAACTGGTACTGGTTTTCGGTAACTGGCGACATGTCTGCTCGTTATTAGGATGCGTCTGCACAGCTGAGTGATGAGGTGGTTCATCGCGAGGCACTTTGGTACTATTTTTTCCCGATGAGAAGACCGCAGGTTCCAAATAAATGTCAACATCGACTTGTTCTGACGACTTATTTAGTTTGTTGACTCTCATCTGGTTTTGATTCCGGCGGATCCAACCATTACGGGTCTCCAAGACATATATCTTATTTCCCACACACTTCTGTACCTTGGCCTCGACCCATCGTCGGGCTCCAGAATAATTTCGCGCAAAGACTTGTTCCCAACTTTTGAATTTCGTTGGTTTCGGGTTACATATTTTCTCATTGACTACGGGGAACAAGGTCGACAGTACGGTTCGTGGCTGTCGTCCATGCAACAGCTCAGCCGGTGATTTACCCGTCAAGGGATTTGGGGTCGTTCGCTATGTCGTGAGATATTTGTAGAGTGCTCGCTCCACTTGTTGTTCATCTTTCATTATTTCGGATGCTGGGTGGAACGGAGGAGTGGTGAGGTGCTGGATATTATTCAGCTTGCAAAAACTCTCAACTTCGTGTGCCGTGAATTGGGGTCCATTGTCCGAGACGATAGTGCAAGGCAGCCCCTCAATTGAGAAGATACGTTGTAGTGCTGCAATTGTTGATATTGATGATGTGGATGCAACTTCCAAGATGTACAGGAATTTTGAATAAGCATCCACCAG
>NW_023459309.1:34390-36865 GCF_013731165.1 Rhagoletis pomonella | reverse complement strand
GATTTTTTATTGTTTTCAAACGTCATTCTGGGTACATCGGCTGGTTGGGTTTCTCGTTCTAACATTATATATCTGCACTCTAATGATGGCGAATGTTCTTTCAACGTACTACCAATATAGAAGTACCCACCAGACAATTTTTGTTGCCGGAAATAAAGGAACTTGTCGCCCTTAGCAACAAATGTATTGCCGGCAATATCGCCATCGTATCGATTTCTTATTACTAGTCGCTAGGCATGGGTAACACTGCGCTGCTCGGTGCATTTGCGTTAACACCGTAGCCGGAGTTGCCGCGCCAACACCAAGGAACACATGAGACAAACACACAATTCCCCTTAATTCATTGTTTTTGCTTTTGAGTGGTGAGGACGCCAGAAACTTATGTATCTTATCTTATCGTGCCACTTACTATATTCCTAGCGTTTTCAGCGAAAATTAAAGAAATAATGGACATGACACCACTGTGTTGAGTATGACACTGTATGACGATGGGAACTGTGTGACACTCAGATGGCGCCGTGTTCAAATCAGTACACTGCGCTATTGCGCTGAGTTAGTGCGCTGACACCAAAGGTGGCGCCGGCGTTTTTGAGCTAGCGCTATAAAAATTGCGCTATCACCCATGTCTACTAGCCGCTCTAAAACGTCTGCCGCAGGCAACTCGCCTGTGCGAGTCGTTTTCTTATTACCTGAATGAGTCGTTTTATTGTTGCTACAGGCGATGTTTGAATAATATATTCTTGCAACAATTTTATTCTTTTTTAACTTTTTTTAATTAACTATTTTTGCCCTATTTTTTCAACCCTGTCTTGAGCATAAATTAGATGTTTTTGAAGAATCCTGTTGACGCGAAGTTAATCAGTTTGGGAATTTTCAAAAACATATTCCTAAAATGACATAAAAGAAGTAATGTTGCCGATTTCTCGCTACGGAAATAAATCGGCGAGTCGCCAATTTGCTGCCATTGACGATTGTTGCCTATTTCTCACGTTTTGCATGGTGGGGTGCTACATATAATGGAGATTGTATTCAAAATGACAAATTTTTCTTTTCAAAATTCAGGAGCGTTTAAAAACAATTCATATGAAAAATTAACAAAGAATACAATTTTCTATGAGAAACGCTGCAGCGGTTGGTGGTGGCAGAGGATAAAAATACCAGTTAGAGAAGGACTTGGCCTCAGTTGGCATTTCCAATTGGCGTCAATTAGCAATAGGAGGGAATCGAATAGCGTGCTTTATTGGATTCGGCCAACATATAAAATACCACACCGCTTTATGTGTAAATAAGTTTTGTCTTGGTTGCTAAGCGACTATTGGTTAGGTTCTCCGTCCGCGAACAGTATCAACAGATTTGCTCCATTACCCGAGGCGGAGGGAGAAAACCCTGATGACCTAGAGTCACAAAGAGATCTCAGAACCCCCAAACCGCCACCTATTTACATCTCTGGAGTGGCAAACATTCAGCCCCTAAGGCAGCTACTTTCAGAAAAAGCCGGAAATTAATACATTTTCAAAATTCTAGGCAGAGATGAGGTCAAAATACAGCCCACCTCAGACACATCGTACTCAGCCATTACAAAAGCGCTAATGGAACGAAAAAACTGAATTTCACACATATAAAGTGAAGAGCGAACGTAACTTCAACGTTGTACTAAAAGGACTGCACTATTCTACACCTGTAGAAGACATTACGAAGGAAATTGAACAACAGGGTCACCAAGTAATCAACGTTTCCAACATTAAGCAACGCTCAACTAAAAAACCCTTATCTATGTTCTGGGTAAACCTCAAACCGGACAGCAACAACAAGGACGTGTACAATATTACCATTTTGCTCCATACAAAAGTTGCTTTTGAACCGCCGAAAAAAAGCGAGAAATACCGCAATGTACCCGAGAAATACCGCAATGTATGCCGTGAAATGCGTTCTATGTGGAGGAAACCATCCGGCAAACTATAAGGGCTGTAAGATTTACAAAGAGTTACAGCAGAAAAAGTACCCACAGCTTAGAGAAAAAAGGACTGACGCCCCAAAAGCAGCACCCCTGAAAGTCAGCTCAGCTGTGGCTCAGCCTCTTCAAGTAGGTCCTACATTAACATTTGCGGAAGCCGTACGCGGCAACAATAGTGACGTACCAATAGCGGGTCAACAACCTAAGACCTTTGTTCTAAATTTGGATAACAATAGCGGCGGAGACATGTACGAACTCAAAAGCATGCTCAAACAATTAACGGAGCAAATGGGAACTATTTTCATCCTCCTTACTGCAGTCCTTGCCACGAAACAATGATGAGCCCTCTACGGATAGTAATTTGGTACGCAAATGGACTTTGTCAGCATACCCACGAAGTCCAGGTATTTCTAAATGAGCATGACATTGACGTGATGTTAGTCTCAGAGACACACTTTACACAAAAAAGTTACGTCAAATTGAAAAATTATGACATTTACACCTCAAACCACCCCTCGGGG
>NW_023459309.1:21256-34290 GCF_013731165.1 Rhagoletis pomonella | reverse complement strand
TGTTGCCGCAGTTTTCGCCACACTGCCCTCCACCTAAGTCTGATCGTCCCGATCAGACACACTTGCGGTTCCAAACGCTGCAAGCCTTTCCAAATGGACCACCTTCATCTTGTTTCTTGGTCTCCCAACGGTCTGGATCCGATACACTACGTCATTTAGCCGTTTTACGACCTTATACGGACCTTCCCAGTTGCATTGTAGTTTTGGGGACAAACCTTTCTTTCGTTGTGGATTGTACAGCAACACCAAATATCCTTCCTGGAAACCCTCGGAATTCATCGCCTTATCATACCTGGCTTTCATCTTGTCACTCATAATTTGCGTGCGCTGTCTCACAAGAGCATGTATCTCTCTCAGCTCCTCCTCCAGGATGTTTGACGTCTCTTTTCCAATTCTTCTAGCATCACCAGTCACCCCAAACTTCAGATCACTAGGCAAACGGAGCTCACTGCCGAATATTACCCTTGCAGGAGTTTTACCCGTTGTTTCATGCACTGCTTACCGGTTTCCCATCAGGAACAAGGGTAGGCGGACATCCCAATCTTTTTGATTCTTGTCCACGACCTTACGCAAATGCTCTTCCAGGGTTCGGTTGAACCGTTCCACCATGCCATCTGATTGGGGATGAAGAGCCGTCGTTCGAGTTTTCCGGATACCCAGTATCTGGCACATCTCTTGGAACACCGCCGATTCAAAATTTCTTCCCTGGTCAGAGTGCAGCTCTATAGGTACACCGTATCTCGCAACCCAATTGTAGGTGAATACCTCCGCTACTGTTTTAGCTTCCTGGTTTGGAATCGGGTATACCTCCGGCCATTTGCTAAAGTAGTCCATAACCACAAGGACGTATTTGTTTTCCTGTGCGCTCATAGGAAATGGACCGGCTACATCCATGTCAATCCGCTCAAAAGATGCACCGGAGTTATACTACTTCATCTAGCCATGACTTCTGGATTTCGGCTCTTTAGCTGCAATACACTCCGCGCAGTTAGCAATCCACTCTGCGACCGATTGCCGACAACCAACCTAATAGAACCTCTGCTTAACCTTCTCCAGGGTCTTCGTGATTCCCAGGTGCCCTACACTAGGACCATTGTGGAATTCCTTGAGTACATCCGGAATTCTTACCCTTGGAACTACTATCAGGTTGCGGGAGCACTGGCCATCTTCGCTTTCCCATACCCTATGCAAACAGCCAGATATTAATTTTAAGCTGTTCCGTTGGGCCCAGTACGCCTTTGCGATGGGGCTTTCCGCTGCCATTTGCTCCTTGGTTGGCCTTCTGTCCACCTCCAGACCATGCATCAAAAGCTCCAGATCAGAATCTTCCTGCTGACACTTTCGTAGCTGTTCTTCCTTCCACTCTTCCGCTGGTGTTATTGTCGTTAGACGGACGTCTATAATGTCCTCTTTGCCTTCAGCTTTTGAGCAGTGTTTACATTCCAGGCTACATGGTCGGCGGGACATGGCATCAGCATTACCGTGGACACTTCCCTTGCGGTGCTCAATTGCGAAGTCATAACTTTGCAGTCTCTCAATCCACCGAGCTAGCTGTCCTTCTGGATTCTTAAACTGTAGTAGCCACTTCAGCGCTGCATGGTCCGTTCGAACTCGGAAACGTTGCCCATAGAGGTACTTGTTCAAATGTTTAACGCAGTCCACCAACGCTAGTAGTTCTCTCCGAGTTACGCAGTAGTTCCTCTCTGGTTTTCCAATCGACCGGCTATAGTAGGCAACTACCTTCTCCTGCCCATCAATTACCTGCGACAGTACGCCTCCCAAAATAAACGTTGCACCTGGAACGGGATACGCTAGCATAGGTGCAGTACATAGCCGTTCCTTCAGAGTTTGGAAAGCCTCCTCCTGCTCCTTGTTCCAGGCTCTATTTTTCTTAGTGAGCTCGTGGAGGCTATTAGCAACGCTGGTGAAATTCGGAACAAATCGGCGGTAGTACGTGCATAGCCCAAGAAAACTTCGTAGTTCATGTAGGTTCCTAGGTCTTGGCCAATCCTTTACTGCCTGTATCTTTTCTTTCGCAGTACAGACGCCCTCCGTTGTCACCTTGTGCCCTAAGTAGTTCACCTACTTTTTGAACAGTGAGCACTTTTTAGGACTTAGCTTCAGACCAGCGCCTGCTATCCTCTGGAAAACTTCTTCCAAATTGTTCAGGTGTTCCTCAAAGCTTTTACCCAATACGATAATGTAGTCTAGATACGCTCTTATATACCTGCGCTCGTACGCATGGCAACTCTCGAACGTTCTGAAGTTCATCGCTCATTCTCTTTCTCTCGCTGTTCGCAGTGTTCATCCAACTTGACGTTTCTCTTTCTGGAACATTCTACGTCATTCCTCGAACATTCTGCCTATTTCTCGTTGTTCGCTAAATGTTGCCGCAGTATTCGCCACAATATAATGCTTCCTTCTCCACTTGGGAGTATCGCGATTGACTGGTGTTGAGGGTTTTAGACGCATGTGCAATTGGTTTTTCCGAACCATCTGAATAGCGATGTGATATCACAGCACCAATGCCATGCTTTGAGGCATCTACCGCCAGTATTATAGGTTGACGGTCATCGTAATGGGCCAGCTGCGTAGCTTTGGTGATTGTCAGTTTCAGAGATTGAAAAGCGGTTTCTTGACTCGAAGACCATTTAAAGCGGTTGTGTTTCCTTCTCAAGACATTTAAAGGGGCGGCAATACTCGCGAAGTTTCCAATAAACTTATTATAATAATTTATGTTTCCAATAAATGCTTCTAATTCCTGAATATTTTGCGGTCGGGGCATAAGTTTGATCGCTTCAATTTTCTTTTCGGAAGGTAGTATTCCATTAGCATCGATGATATGTCCCACATACTCAACTCGTTCTTTTGCAAAACTGCACTTTGCTAACTTGCACTTTAGCCCGTGGCTCAATAATCGTTGAAAAACGGTTTTAAAGTTGTCCAAATGCTCCTCGTTGGTTCGACCCGACACAATAATGTCGTCCAGATATACGGCACTATGTGGGATCCCGGCTATAACATTCTCCATGAGGCGCTGAAACAGCCCCGGCGCACTTGCTATACCAAAAGGCATACCCTGGTATTGGTATAGTCCAAATGGGGTGTTGATTACCAAACACTTTTTGGCTTCTTCTGATACCTCCACTTGAAGATAAGCTTCACTTAAGTCGATTTTGGTATAGAATTTACCGTTTTGCAGTTTGTGGAAGAGTTCTTCTATCCTGGGTATTGGATATCTATCTATTTCAATTTTTGAATTTACCGTTACCTTGAAGTCAGCACAAATACGCACCCCTCCGTTCGGTTTTTTTTGACCACGACTATCGGCGCGGCCCACTCACTTGCTTTAATTGCTGTTAAGACCTCTGCCTTAACCAGCCGCTCTATTTCATCGCGGACTTCATCGTATTGTGCAAACGGTAGGTTGTATGGCTTATAGAATTTCGGCCGAGCATCTGGTTTGAGCCTAATCTCAGCTTTGAACGTCGTGCAACGACCCAAACCCGCTGAAAAAATCTGTTCCTATTCACGAGCGAGTTGCTGCAGCTCAACGATCAAATTTGTTTCTGATGCCCGACCTGTAATGTAAGAATGATTAGCGTAACACTCTTCGGTGGGTATAACTAAACTAAAATTTAACGCTTGAAACCAATCGAGTCCCATAATGTTTGTGGCTTTATCACTCTCTACTAAAAGTACTGGAAGCCTCTTGGTAGTTCCTCTATGAGTAACATCAACATGAATAACATCTCTCAGTTGTATTATGTTTCCTCCGTACGCCTTCAAAACTTTCTGAGTAGGTGAGTAAGGTGGTCTTCCCAACTGAACATACATATGTGTATAATCCGATTAGAGAACACGATGCGCCTGTATCCACCTGGAACTTTAGGCTTTGCTTGTTTACGTTGAGTTTAACAAACACTTTTGTGTGCTTGTCCTTGTTGGTTTCGAGCAATCCAATTGATTCGAACGATGCTTCGTTCACATCAAGGGTATTCGCAGTCTCTTTTTGCGAAATTTTGCTACCATAGCGCCTCGCAGAGGCTTTGTGTGTGCCTTCTGATTGACATACCGAAGCAATGTGCCCCCTCTTGGCACACTGACGACATTTCGATTTGTTTTTGAAATGATAACACTGCTCTCTTGTGTGAGCTGTACCACACCCTGGACACGATTTGTCAACTGTTGCTAAAGTCCTGGACTTACGCTCGTGACAACCATGTTCCTTAATATACTTCCGCTGTTTGGTTGTGTGCTGAACTCTATAAACTGTGTCAGTTGCCTTTTGATTTTCTCCCCGAATCTCGCTGCAAGTCTTTACCGTAGAATCGTATATCGTTGCGATTTTCAGCACCTCATCCAAGGTCGGATTTGTTTTTTGAAGCGCTGTGCTATCACTATCATATCCCGTATGCTGTTATCGATGAATAATTCGTTGCAAATTTCTTTCGCGCATTGAAAAATACACTCCTTAGCAGCTCCTTGGAGTTCCGCCACCCAGTCCGCATAACACTGGTTTAGTTTCATTCTGATGGAAAAAAATTTGAAACGCGCGGCCAGCACGTGCTGTTTCTCGACAAAATGTGTAGATTGTTTTGCCAATAGCTCACTGTAAGACTTCCCTTCTATTACGTTATCGCATAATTTCTGCAGAAGCTCAAAGGTCTCCGTGCCTATGCACGAAAGAAAACTTGTCCGTTTAAGAGTTTCGTTTGCAACTCCATTCGCCACGAAGTGCTGTTCCATTTGCTGGACGTAGGTAGGCCATTTTTCGATACTTTTATTAAACTGCCTGAACACAGGCGTATTGCTCGTATGCGAGTCACTTTCAAGTACACGTTGAAGCGATTGTAAATTTTGCTCAAGCACTTTCGCCAGTAGTGCTTGGTTTGCCTCTTGAAATTGACTCAAAACTGACGCAAGGGTTTTTTCGTCCATTTCCTCGTCGCCAAATGTTAATTTATGGAACAGTTTATTCAATAAATTCAATTCAAGTTACAGCCAATGCCTTAAGATTAATTTGTCTAATTTGAACGACTTGTAAAAAACCGCGTTGTAGCTCTTAGCAGCAAAAGCAATGGAATCGCTGAAAGTCAAAAAAGGTTACCCAGTGCTGCCACGTTGATTTACAATCGAAGTTCCTAAATAGGGTTGCCGGAAGGTTTTACACTTCTTACAGTTAATATCATTTATTCATATTGTTTTTGTTTTTAACACACCTTTCCTCTTTCAAAAATACAATTTCATAAAATTTCAATGTCTATTTATCATATTGCTCGAGCGTTAGACGATCTAGAGTCCATACGCATAAGTAGCCCATTACGCCCATTTGGGTACTTAAAGTTGACATTATAGACAATGTTTTTATGTAAAAATAAAAAAATTTTAAAATGCTATAATCAAAAAAATATGTTTGCTTAATTTTTGTTTGTTAAGTCCCATAATAAGACGGGAGAAATACTTTTTTTCATTAAGTTTCGTTAAAAGGTTTCCAAGATACAACAGTTTAAAGAAAGGTATGTATGACGTTTTCTTAAAATTTAAGTACCGTGTGAATAGGCAACCCTACGTCATATAGGCAAAATATGCGGAACGTATATTCATGTCATTTAGACCTTCAATCTCTTCAACTTTCATCCAAATCCCAAGAGGTCGCGCACAGTGGTGGCCGCGGTGACATGAAATGCCTCTTATTTCAAATGGGGAATTTATTTTTAGGAAAACTTTCAAAAACAGCAATTTTGTTTACTTGTCGGGCAATATTTTTTTATATTCATATACATTGGATCCTTGGCTAAAATCTTATGTGGCGAAACTATCCCCCTAGGTATCCCTTCTTTGCTATTTATAGTCAAAGGGTAAGCTCCTTCAATTGGGACTTCCAACAGAAATGTTTAATGTCTGACTATAAAGAGAATCGATGCTCAAATAATTAAATGCTATAAGTCTGACCTTTAATTAGGTAAGAGTTACGTAACTATCTGAGAGCCTAATCAATCGTGATTCCAATAACTCAAATGCTTATAAAAAAAACTAGTTTTTGTTTGCTTTTGTAAAACATAACAATATTCTGTCTGATTCGGCTGGCATCCACGACTTTGAAAACAGAATTTTGTTCAAATTTTCCATTTCGGGAAAATAATAATTTATTTTCCATATCCACCTATTTAGCTCGCTATAAGCACACATTTGTCAAACCAGTCGCAGAAGAAGATATTAAAAATGAATTACAAAAAGTACAATCGAAAAGCGCTGATGGCGTTACGGGTTCTTTAAATTCTGAAACAGCCAAAGGAATGAGAATGAGGCATTCTTTTTAAAAAGCTTTAGAAAAGTTGCCACATCTGGTTTGGCTTGTAAGCGGTGCTTAAACAACGATCTTGCCATTATGCTAGATTCTTCAAGTGAAGAAGTGAACTCAGGAGGATACATCCGACATTTCCACGATGCAATTATTACTTTTTATTAAATACAATATTCCAATTTTTGACTTGAAGTACTAAATAAAATAAGCATTATTAAAAATTACTAACTGTTCCATTTTTTATTTACCTAAGTAACTTAATTTACTTACCTAATTGTTTCTTAAAAATACTTGACATCCGCATTCGCATCCGCGGATATCTAAAATTCCACATCGCAGCATCCCTAATATATACATATGTCTAATCTCTAATCTGTATTTAATCAAGTGAACCGAGTGGACCCCAGCAAAAAAAATATATCAAAAATCAACAGTAATTTTTAGCCCTTAAGACGTGCACATATTATACTAAAATTAAAAACGGTAAAAAGTAGAAAATGTTGATGAACATTTTTTTAATTTGTTGAATTTTTGTGAGTTTTGCCCAAAGCTTTAAACTTTGGCTTACATGGCTTATGTTATACAATAAGATATATTTTTATGTGTTGGTGTTGGTTGATTTTTCCGACAGGGTGGTAAGGTGATTTATTTTGGAACGAATTTCCGTCATCCCTTGTCAAGTTTGGTTTGCAGACAAACCGGTTTCGGCATTGTGCCATCTTCAGTGTCATTTTTCGTTCTCCGTTATATTTTTATAAAAAATTAATTAAAAAATTTAACATTTCAATATTGAATTAAAAAAATTGAGTTCTTTTTAATGGAATCGTGCCGGTGCGGGGAATTTCACCGAAAATCGGGGAATTTCGCGGTGGCCATCTTCGTACTTCGGCAAAGCAAATCAAATCAGTTGCTGTTGACAGTATTTGGACGCAAACATTTTTAAATGAAACTTCTTAATAGAGTATAAGATCAAACTGTGCCATGTGAAATAGAAACAAAAATTTAGATAATACAACTTTAAATAAAAATTGCTGCAACTTTCTTGCTGAATTTGTTTGCATCCCGAGGCATCGATCCATCCTTTGCAAGGCGCAATAATCAGCGTTTGCGCTTCCGAGTTAGGCGAACATGCCAAAAACTGATTTTCAATAGCTTTTGTATAAACAATGGTCATGTTTCTAGATCTGATAGTTTTTTTAGCTTACGGTGGTAGATGTAGTAGAAATGTTATTTACCAAAAAAAAGTGGTATAGTCCGAGCACTAGCTGTTGAGCAAGACTTCGCTGCTTCGCACACAAGCGCGTATGTGTGATAATGTGAATTTGCCTATCTCTGATACAAGGTAATCATGCCAAACTTTGTCAAAAGCTTGAGAGATGTCCAAAAATACACCGGTGTAGTATTGCTTTCCTTCGAAGGTTTTTCTAATACAAGAAACAATTCTTTGAACTTGTTCTACAGTGCCATATTTTTCGAACAACACACTCGTCCTCGTATGGATTTCAATTTACAACGCAAACCAGCACTGCAGTAACAACAACAACAAATTTCACAACAATAAGCACGGCAAGTATATGTACACAGGCCTGTATCACACTAAGTTCGTCACTAGCCACTGTGCCTGTCACTACTCCCGCTATTTGGTTAACATCAGCCGACACTAGCAACAGTAACCAAAAAGCCACTCAATCTAAAAATAAACCAAAATCTCAACACTCTTCAAATTTACACTCAATACATACACCAGCAAACGCTTTGTTAAAAACACACTCACTGAATAACCCAGCAAGAAATCCTACTAGCAAAAGCATAACACATACAACCAAAACTAATGGACAAAAAAGGTTGCGCTCAAGCCCAGATAAATGTGCTAACAATCAAACAAATAAACAAAGCATGCTAAGCGACTATTGGTTAGGTTCTCCGTCCGCGAACAGTATCAACAGATTTGCTCCATTATCCGAGGCGGAGGGAGAAAACCCTGATGACCTAGAGTCGCAAAGAGATCTCAGAACCCCCAAACCGCCACCTATTCTCTCTGGAGGGGCAAACATTCAGCCCCTAAGGCAGCTACTTTCAGAAAAAGCCGAAAATGAATACATTTTCAAAAGTCTAGGCAGAGATGGGGTCAAAATACAGCCCACCTCAGACACATCGTACTCAGCCATTACAAAAGGGCAAATAGAACGAAAAACTGAATTTCACACATATAAAGTGAAGAGCGAACGTAACTTCAACGTTGTACTAAAAGGACTGCACTATTCTAGACCTGTAGAAGGCATTACGAAGGAAATTTAACGACAGGATCACCAAGTAATCAACGTTTCCAACATTAAGCAGCGCTCAACTAAAAAACGCCTATCTATGTTCTAAGTAAACCTCAAACCGGACAGCAACAACAAGGACGTGTGCAATATTACCATTTTGCTCCATACAAAAGTTGCTTTTGAACCGCCGAAAAAAGCGAGAAATACCGCAATGCACCCGAGGTCAAAGATACGGTCACACCATTAATTTTTGCAATCATACACCACGCTGTGTCAAGTGTGCCCTAAACCACAAGACATCTGAGTGTACCAGAAAGACTATGTCAGATGCCGTGAAATGCGTTCTATGTGGAGCAAACCACCGGCAAACTATAAGGGCTGTAAGATTTACAAAGAGTTACAGCAGAAAAAGTACCCACAGCTTAGAGAAAAGAGGACTTACGCCCTAAAAGCAGCACCCCAGAAAGTCAGCTCAGCTGCGGCTCAGCCTACATTAACATTTGCGGAAGCTGTACGAGGCAACAATAGTGACGTACCAATTGCGGGTCAACAACCTAAGACCTTTGTTCCAAATTTAGATAATAGCGGCGGAGACATGTACGAACTCAAAAGCATGCTCAAACAATTAATGGAGCAAATGGGAACTATTCTCAACCTCCTTACTGCAGTCCTTGCAACGAAACAATGATGAGCCCTCTACGGATAGTAATTTGGAACGCAAATGGACTTTGTCAGCATACCCACGAAGTCCAGGTATTTCAAAATGAGCATGACATTGACGTGATGTTAGTCTCAGAGACACACTTTACACAAAAAAGTTACGTCAAATTGAAAAATTATGACATTTACACCTCAAACCACCCCTCGGGGGCGGCCAGAGGAGGGACTGCAGTAGTTGTAAAACAAAATATTCGACATGAACAGCATTCATGCTTTGCCTCGGACAAAATCCAATCAATTTGCATACAAATTTACTGTGGTAATGGTGTGGTAAATGTAGAATCAATTTACAGCCCTCCTTCAACGACAGTCAGATCGGCTGACTTACGTTTGTATGTTTCTTGACTGTAAACAAATCAAAAAATTATATTACAAAATTTAAACAAAATATATCATATTTGAAAATTTATAAGCAAAAATTAAACAAGGCAAAAGTGATTAAGTTGCGGCAAATGATAAAGCTGTTTTTGATAGACTTTTTTATTCTGATTACGAGTAAGTAAGCATAAAGTTTCCATCAGCTTCAGATTTTGAGAAAAACGAGGTCAAAGTGTCAAAAAATCGCGTTTTTTGCAATATTTTAGAAAGTCTAGCACAAAAAACAAAAGGTGATAGAACCTTTAACTGGAGCTTTAATTAAAGTTATAAGTCTCGTTATCCCTGCACCTTGACCTGATGGTTACTAAAAGTCATTTATTGAACAATATAAAAATACTGTGCTATTGATAAAAATAAATAAGTTTTGCCAAAATCAGTTTTTGCTGTTAAATAAATAACTATAAGTGACCTTAGGGTTAAGGTTCAGGGATGGTAATTTAAGCGATTGTAGTCGAAAGTTCAGCCCAAGTGGAAGGCTCTATCCCGTTTTGTTTAATTGCGGTGGGTACTCAAACTTCGCACAAAATCAGGTTTTGCTGTTCAATAAATGACTATAAGTGACCATCAGGTCAAGGTGTAGGGATGGTATTTTCAGGGATAGTAGTCGAGACTTCTAGCTTTAATTTAATCCTAATACCGCCTTTTGTTTCTTTGCTAGAGCCTCTAAAATATTGCCAAAAAAACGATTTTTTGACATTTTGACCTCGTTTTTCACAAAATCTGGAGATGATGGAAACCTTATGCTCATGGATTCGTAATCAGCACTGACAAGTCAATCAAAAACAGCTGTAACATTTGCCGCAACAAATGTTTCCCATTTTTGTTGTCATGTGTTATAGATCATAAGAAGAAGCTTTCTTTACTAGGCTCATAATTTTGTTTTTAATTGTAAGCTTCAGGAATAGATATGTAAATAAATAAATAAAATTCGATAATAAAATGCTTTACTTAGACAGAACTATACATGTTAAAGCAATATTTAAACATAAAGTGAATTTTAAAGTTAAAAGTTACTTAAGAAAACGGCCCTACGTGTGTTTATATTTTCAATATTTTGTTTTTTTGTTTTTCGATGCCGTCCCTGTTAATTTGGAACAGTTTTTAACATTACATTGACTATCGATAGTACTATCGATGGTAGCGTTTGACACTATCAATAGTATTGCTGGAAACTATAAACGAGTAATGATAGTTTTTTTCTGAAACATGGAAACTATCGATGGTGGCACTATCGATAGTTTTACAACTCTATTAGAGGCATGCCCGCATTCCGAGCAGAATTTATCCAGATATTTCCGCCCCCCTCCTTGCCAGCTCGTCGGCTAGGCAGTTGCCAGGAATGTCCCTATGTCCAGGGACCCATACAACAGTCAATGAGCATTTTGGTGCCAACAGGTTGAGAGTCTTCCTGCATTCTATGGCTACTTTGGACCTTGTGACGTTAGGATTGAGAGATTTGATAGCAGACTGGCTGTCAGAATTGATAGCGATAGGCCGTCCTGGAGGGGCGGTGGGTGTGAGCCACCGAGCCGCCTCCGTTATGGCATTTAGTTCTGCTTGAAAACGCTACAATGGTCCGGTAAACAAAAACTGAGGTTTAACGTGAGTTCGTCAGAGTAAATTCCGCGCTCTCTCTCTCTCTCGCTTCTTTTGTTAAGCTTGGAACCATCTGTACATTTGGCCGTAGACCCTGGGTACAGGTCTGTGGCCCTTTCCCACTCGTTCCCACTGGATTCTTGTGGAGAATTTGTTGTCTGAACAGACTAGAGGAGTGGTATAATCTATCTGTAGTAGATTATCCGGTAGAGTTTCAAGTACTTTTGCGTGTCCAAATCTGAAGTCTCTCCACGGCTGGATTATATTTAACCTGGCCGCACTGTAGCCGGCCCGAAATTTGCCGTAGAGATCCACAGGTGGAAGATTTAGCATTGTCTCCAGAGATTTGGTGAGTGTAGTGGACAGTGCGCCCGTGACGAGCATGGCAGCCGTCCTCTGCACTCGTTCCACCTTGCCCTGGACAAGGTGTTATTTAGCGCAGGCCAACATACGGTGACCCCGTTGAAAATAATGGGTTTATTACAGCTGTGTACATCCAGTGTACTATATGTGTTGTTATTCCCCATTTTTTGCTTATAGCCGTCTTACAGGCATACAAGGCGGTGTTGGTCTTCCTGGAGCGGTCTTAAATGTTTCGCTTCCAGTTCAGTTTCGTTGCTAGAATAACTCCAAGGTATTTGACCTGGGTTGAGAGAGGAAGTGCCACCCCGTTTAGGGTGAGGTTTAAATAAGGAAGTTTTATACTTCCTTGTGAAAAGTACCATTTCTGTCTTGGTAAGATTGACACTAAGCCCACATTCCTTGGACCAGGTGTTTACCAGACCGAGTGCGTTTTGCAATAACTCTCTCAGGACCTGAGGATGTTTGCCCGTTGCTACGATTGCTATGTCATCAGCGGACGCTATAACTTGACAACCGGTGCCAATTTGGCTTAGAAGTAGGGTGTTCACTGTTAGATTCCAGAGATTCCTTGGTGAGTGCCTCTGGTAACATAATTTGTAATGGAAACATCCCTCAGTTCTGATACAATAGTTCTCTTTTCGATAAGGAGCCCAACAAAATCCATTCTTCTTTCTGTGTTGCCAAAGAAGGGGGGCTGAACACCTTTTGCAGAAAACATCTTTCTGCGTAGGCGGCCTTCGGTCGCACTGAGGGATTATAACCATCACTAGGTAGAATTCTCTTTTCTGTGTTGCCAAAGAAGGGGGGCTGAACATCTTTTGCAGAGAATACCTTTCGTACATATTTTCCATGGAAAGGTTTGTATTTTTATTGTTTATGGGTTATATCTTATTTTCTTTTGTCTCTCATCCTTCTTGTATATTTTGGAGTTTGACGCGTGATTTTGAAGGTGTTTTTATTTAATAAATTGTGATTAATTGGTTAAAATTAAAGTAATAGAGAAAGTTATAACTAATCGAATAAAGGGTAGAGTAAAAAAAATATAAAAATGTATTGTTGAAGTGGCTGCTTTAAGGAGAATAGGAGTGATAAATGTACGCCAATATCCGAATTTTACAAAAAAGGGCATATTTCAAATCGAATTTCTAAATAAATTAGGTTCCAAAAATTACAAAAGTAAGTGTTAAAATAATGTGTACAGCCTTGACTACAAGTGTGTGGAATTTTTTCGATCGGGTCACCCGTTTGGACCCCATACCCCGAAATAGTTGGGCCATTTACTAAACAGTACCCCATAAAATTTTAGTGAAACCAAGTGGAGTGCAGCAAAAAAAAAATTAACATCCACAGCAATTAAAATTTGCACTCGATACATCCACTATTTACAAATCGAGTGGAAAACA
>NW_023459309.1:19738-21156 GCF_013731165.1 Rhagoletis pomonella | reverse complement strand
AAATCACGCAAATAAGTATTGATTAGTGGTACTATTTGCAAATAAGCAATTCTTAGGTAAATTTTTTTTTCGATAGTCATTTTATTGCCTTTTTATAATCAAGACGTTGCCATTTTCAACTTTATTTTCCTTTTCGATAGTCATATTATTGCCTTTTTAAATTCAGGCAATATTAAAAAAGAATTTTTCACCATCGAATAAACAGTTATTTCTATTTGCAATAGCTTACGTATAAACGTGGTATATAACAATCGACTTCGATTGTTGGGAAGTTTTGTTGCGTAAAATTAAAAGAAACCCCTAATTTTCTTTATTTTTCTTATCTTTAACCATCGTTTCAAACAATAATAAAGTTGTCTGTCAAGCAATCAATAAATAGGACTAGTGGAAATATGTGCTGCTTTATTTGATGTTATTAAAAGTCCTATTCCTGTGTTCACCTAAGTACAATCGATATTTTTTTTTGATCGCCAAACAAATTTGAGCGTACGGATTTTGTACGAATTTTTACCCACCATTTTTTGTCCGTGTACGGATTTTGTACTCTATACGTCTGGCAGCCCTGTTTTCCACTCAATTTGTAAATAGTGGATGTATCGAGTGCAAATTTCAATTGCTGTGATTGTTAATTTTTTTTTGCTGCACTCCACTTAGGTTAGGTTAGGTTGGGCGGCAGTCCAGAAGTAGGACCCACTTAGACTCAGGGCCCTTTGTGATACCGCATGAGGGTTTTTTAATTATCCCCATCCCCTGTAAACCACTTGGCGCTTAGCAAGAATGTGCAAAGACTTCTGACGTTCACCTCTTTGAGGTCATCGCGATCGTCTAAGAAGTAGCTCCCGAGAGCTTTTTCTCTCCGTTTTGATAGAGCGGGGCAATGACATGAACATGGCCTTGGAAGTGCGGGTGGGCGGAATGTAATCGGTTGTCGGAAACTAAGTGAGGTCGTTCAGAATTTTGCAGTGACCTATATGTGGATGCGTCCATTTGTTGGTCGCCTTGAGCCTAATGGCGGTACTACATGGCATCTTTTTTGCATAAAGATCCGTAGGGAGAAGTGCTAACAGCGTGTTGAGCGCTTTTGTGGATGTTGTTTTCATGGCTCCTGTTATCAGTAGAGAAGCCAGTCGTTGAACTTTGTCCATTTTCTTAGAGTTCACCTTTTTATTGAGAGAATCCCACCAAACTGCTACCCCGTAGAAAAGAAACGGTCTTACCACCGCGGTGTAGATCCAAGTTACGATTTTGGGCTCCAGACCCCAGTTTTTGCCAATAGCCCTGGTGCAGGAGTATAGGGCAGTTGTGGCTTTGCGGACCCTTTCATCGATGTTAGGTCCCCACTTTAGTTTCCTATCCAGAATTAGACCTAGATATTTAACCTGATCAGTTCTCTGTAGTGTGGCACCATTCAAAGTGAC
>NW_023459309.1:17248-19638 GCF_013731165.1 Rhagoletis pomonella | reverse complement strand
AAAAAATGGTGGGTAAAAAATCCGTACAAAATCCGTACGCTCAAATTTGTTTGGCGATCAAAAAAAAATCGATTGTACTTAGGTGAACACTGGAATCGGACTTTTAATAACATCAGATAAAGCAGCACATATTTCCACTAGTCCTATTTATTGATTGCTTGACAGACAACTTTATTATTGTTTGAAACGATGGTTAAAGAGAAAAAATAAAGAAAATTAGGGGTTCTTTTAATTTTACGCAACAAAACTTCCCAACAATCGAAGTCTACCAATAGGTTGTTATATACCACGTTTAAACGTAAGCTATTTGCAAATAAAAATAATTTGCAAATACCTAACACGGTTTATTCGATGGTGAAAAATTCTTTTTTTTTTATTGCCTGATTATAAAAAGGCAATAATATGACCATCGAAAAGGAAAATAAAGTTGAAAATGGCAACGTTTTGATTATAAAAAGGCAATAAAATGACCATCGAAAAAAAATTAACCTAAGAATGGCAGCGTCTTGCGCTTATTTGCAAATAGTACCACTAATCAATACTTATTTGCGTGATTTAGTTATTTGCAAATAAAAAATTAACTCAGCGCTTATACGGCAAAGTTTACCATTTTGCAACTTGTTATTTGCAAATAATGCGTGCGTATAAACATAGTAATACATAATTTTAAAGGCCATATTTGATTTTTAAAATCGGGTGAAAAATAGTCTAGCTTTTAATGGATAAGTCCCAACTACGAAAACATCGAATTTTTTATTAAAAAAAAAAGGGAGGTTAAGGAACTATAAGAAACCTATTAGAATAAGGGCCGGTTGTTCAATGTCTGATTAGCACAAATCGGAGGTAGAAGCTCCGGTTAGATACAACGACTGCTTTATCGATCACATGTTATATGCATGATGTCGAAATCGTCGATAATGATGTTTAACCGGCAAGTAGTGATAACCAGACATTGAACAACCGGCCCTAAGACACCTAAGGAATATTTTTACAATATGATACGAAAATCCGTACAAAAATCCATACATCTTGACGGAAAGCTAAAAATCCGTATGTTGAATCCTTACAACCATTTTAACCCCTGCAAATCCGTACCGTACGGAAAGATCCATACATTTGGAAGGGCTGGTGGAAAATTTTCGATGCAGCAAAGCAAAACATCGATATTTTCGATGCATCGATATTTATTCGACTATGCTAGGTTAGGTTCAATATATGGGCCCTGTCACACGGTCAGTATCGCTATATTTATTGACGGTGTAGCATGGAGTATTTATGGATCGTGATCCGCATCGTAAAATTTCTAAAAATTTTGAAATCTGGATCGCGGATCGCAATATTGTCAATAAATATTGAACGTGTAGCACTTTCAAGACGCGATCCATACATTTCGTCAGTACATCTTGTACTCTCATAATGCGAACATCGAAAACGTGTTCGCTATGCCTTCGTTCTCGTTGCTTAAAACCTTTCAAAAGAAATTGAAAAAATTTTAATTAACATTGGAAATTTTAAAATAATTGTATAATGCATTATCTGTAAATTATACGTACAAAATGAAAATATTTTCTTGCGTCATAATAAGCGTTCAGCACAAAAATTATGCAAATACTGACGCGATAAATATTGCACATGTAGCATTCGTGCGCAATCCATCAATCCATCAATATGGATCGCGATCCAAATATCGAGATAATTACTGATCGTGTGACAGTGCCCTTTAGGGTTCGAAATTTGAGACTTTGGTGTCGATACTGAGTACTCATTCCTGCCAGCCAAAAGTAGTGAAAAATCTGGTGAAACCGCAGGTTTCGGTCACTTCTAAACTGGTGACTTTTGTATGGGCGATGTGCAGATTGTCCCCACTTTCGCCCTGTACATGTGAGCCTTGCATCACTGTCCCTCTCGTAAGGAAAACATATGGCTGCACTCCTCTAAAATTTCCCCACGTCAGCCGGCTCAGGGTTGCATTTTCTTCACGACAAATTCAAAATAACCTTAGAAACTTTAAATAAAAAATCTTAAAATATTTTTCATTTTTATCTTGCAAAATTTATTTTTCAATGTGCTTTGTTAATCTAATATATTTACATAGTTAATAAACAATATTATGAATAAAAATTACAATTAACATTATTAATAAATGTATTTTTACATACATATGCGGTTGCGTAATTTCTTATTATTAGTATTACTCCTTTGCATATAGATATTTTCAAAAGTTTAAAAATTTCTATAAACCAGTTGAGCGATTTCAGCAATATTATAATCAAAAGAAAGATAATCGATTGACCTTTCTTTTAATATATATTAACAGTTGAAAGTCATTTACACCGGTTCACAACAATTAGTTTTGTTACAACTTTGCAAAATTTCACTTCTTCACTGCT
>NW_023459309.1:16097-17238 GCF_013731165.1 Rhagoletis pomonella | reverse complement strand
CATTGACACCTGTTCACAACAATTATTTTTTTTACAACTTTGCAAATTTTCACTTTTTCACTGCTTACTTATAGATGTTTGCAAAAGGTGCAAAATTTTCATAAAAACGTAAAGCGATTTCAGTGATTTTATAGTCAGACAAAGGGTAATCGATTTACATTTCTTTTCATATATATTAACAGTTGCAAATCATTTACACCGGTTCACATCAATTAGTTTTGTTACAACTTTGCAAATTTTCACTTTTTCACTGCTTACTTATAGATGTTTGCAAAAGGTGCAAAATTTTTATAAAACCGTAAAGCGATTTCAGTGATTTGATAATCAAACAAAAGGTAATCTATTTACATTTCTTTTGGTATATATTAACAGTTGCAAATCATTTACACCGGTTCACCATCCCTCAGTTCTGATAGAATAGTTCTCTTTTCGATGAGGAGCCCATCAAAATCCATTCTCCTTTCTGTGTTGCCAAAGAAGGGGGGCTTTCTGCGTAGGCGGCCTTCGGTCGCACTTAGGGATTATAACCATCACTAGATAGAATTCTCCTTTCTGTGTTGCCAAAGAAGGGAGGCTGAACATCTTTTGCCGAGAACACCTTTCGTACATATTTTCCATGGAAAGGTTTGTATTTTTATTGCTTGTGGGTTATATCTTATTTTCTTTTGTCTCTCATCCTTCTTGTATATTTTGGAGTTTGACAGCTGAATGCCGCCATTTAATTTAAATATGCAACCAAAGGCAGACGCGTGATTTTGAAGGTGTTTTTATTTAATAAATTGTAATTAATAGGTTAAAATTAAAGTAATAAAGAAAGTTATAACTAATCGAATAAAGGGTAGAGTAAAAAAAATATAAAAATGTATTGTTGCAGTGGCTGCTTTAATAGGAGTGATAAATGTACGCCAATATCCGAGTTTTACATAAAAGGGCATATTTCAAACCGAATTTCTAAACAAATTAGGTTCCAAAAATTACAAAAGTAAGTGTTAAAATAATGTGTAGACCCTTGGCTACAAGTGTGAGGAATTTTTTGGATCGGGTCACCCGTTTCGAGCCCATACCCCGAAATAGTTGGGCCATTTACTAAACAGTACCCCATAAAATTTTAGTGAAACCAAGAGGAGTGCAGCAAAAAAAA
>NW_023459309.1:13188-15997 GCF_013731165.1 Rhagoletis pomonella | reverse complement strand
TCAAGCCTTGACCCTCCATGTGTATCGACAGGATATGTCGAAGAATGCTCCCTCCGCGGAAACAGTTGGGGCCGCCGTGGAGGACCCCGAATGCCCTATGGACTGCGAAGTCGCGTCCAGCTGCGACACGGTGGGTGAGCTCTTTGAGCGAATCGCCGTCAACGATGGGTCGAACGACACCGGATCGCTGACTGATACACTTGGCGATGACGAAGAGGACGTTCCTCCATTACCCGAGGACGAAGACGCCAATTGTACGGTCATTGGGCGTCCGACTAGATATATCGAAGATAATGGTGGGAATTCTACAGATTAATCTCCACCACAGCAAAGCGGCGCCAGCCGCACTACTTCTCCGTCTCGCTCAAAGAGGAGAGGAGATCGTGCTCATCCAAGAACCTTGGGACATCAAAGATCGGGTTTGCGGCCTGAGCAGTAAAGATTATCAGGTGATCTACACAAGTGATAGAGGTAAACCAAGGTCTTGCTTATTAGTAAAGAAAAATATTAATGTCTACTCTCTGATAGCATTCAGCGATGCAGACACCACAGTAGCCGTCCTGGAAACCTGCGGAAGGAAAATTTGGCTTGCCTCGAGCTACATGGCACATGACAAGCCAGCACCGCCAGCACTAGTCAGGAAGACAGTAATTGGAGCGAACACCGCTAACGTCCCGCTAATCATTGGAACAGATGCGAATGCCCATCATGATATTTGGGGCAGCTCAAACACAAACGATCGAGGTGACTTACTTCTCGAATTTTTACTAAGCAATAATCTTAGAATATGCAATATTGGGGATATCCCCACTTTTGTAACTTCCCTACGAAGGGAGGTGCTCGACTTAACCTTTACTAATAGACGAGGTGAGGAATTGGTGAGCAACTGGCATGTGTCCGGGGTAAACTCATTCTCCGATCACATGTACATTAGCTTTAAATTAAACATCTCGATTTGTACGCCTAGAGCGTTCTTAAACCGCAGACGAACAAATTGGGAGGTGTTCAGACGCTGTCTAATCAGATCTTTGCCTGAAACCTCTGGAAATCTCGCGAGTACCCAAATGCTAGACTCAGAAGTAGAGGGGCTCACGAAGGCTTTTCAAAGAGCTACAAAAGCAGCATATCCCAAAATAAAAAGGAGAAAGCAACGACCACCATGGTGGTCGCATGAAATAATGAACCTAAGGAAGGAATGCAGGATGAAATTTAATCAACCGAAAGTGTCTAATGTGTGGAACGAATACAAGGACTGCCAACGCAGATTCAAATATGCTGTCAGAGATGCAAAACGCTCCTACTGGGAGACTTTTTGCCAAACGATAGAAAGCAACTCGGAGGCAAATCCTTTACGCAAGATCCTTTCGAAAAACTCAAGCGAGCCTAGCTACCGGCTCAAAAGGAATGATGAATGGACGAGCAACAGCTCCGAAACGCTTGAGCTCCTCATGCAGACGCACTTTCCTGATTGTTCCGACACCAGAGGATCGAACAATTTACCCCACGTCTCCACCTTCTACAGATTCTGTTAAAAAAGCTGTGGTAAGACAGAAATGTCAGTTGGAGACATCAAATTTCCAATGTTAAACCATATCTGTCTTGCCGAATTTCTTACCAGCGCTGTCTTAACATCAGCTGTCATTTCGTAGTTTGACAACTCAGTTTTCATTTTACCACGCCATCTACATTGGGTACAGACCGATCTGATTGGCTTGATGCTATTTTGAAATTGATATGTTAAGACAGCGAGTTGCCCACATGAGAAAACAGGACAATGTCAAAACAGATATTTGACAGATGTTAAGACATATTTGGTAGAAAAAGAAGACGTGGGGTTACAGATCACTGCCCCAAACGGGGGAATCCATCTTATTACTATTTCTGATGGGGACATCAAGGAAGCTATTTGCAGCTTCTCGCCCTTCAAGTCACCCGGTCTCGATGGTATCCTACCCATCGATCTTCAGAAAACAATGGATATAGTTATTCCAAAACTAAAGGCTATTTATAGAGCGGCCATCAGCCTCGCCTATATACCACAGAGATAGACGCAGGTAAAAGTTGTATTTATCCCCAAAGCTGGTAAATCTTCGCACACCAAACCCAATGAGTTCAGACCAATCAGCCTCTCGTCCTTCTTACTGAAGTCACTAGAGCGCATATTGGACACCCAAATTAGGGAAATAGTTGGTCCAAAGCTCTCTACTGCCCAACATGCATACAGCAAAGGAAAGGGTGTAGATACAGCTCTACACAGCCTTATCTTTGACATTGAGAAATCTCTGTACTACAAAGAGTATGCTCTATCTGTCTTCTTGGACATTGAGGGTGCTTTCAATTACATCAGTCCGGATGCAGTTATTTCACCGCTCCAGGAACTTGGACTTTGCAACACGTTGATAGCGTTTGTCAACAATCTCCTCCGGGATCGGGTTATAAACTCAGAGCTAGGAGACGCCGCCTTCAAAAAGTACGCGGCAAGGGGAACCCCCCAGGGAGGTGTACTCTCACCTCTACTTTGGAACATTGCCGTTGACAGTTTGCTGAAAGAAATAGAAAGAAACGGCGGCAGAGTGGTAGCCTACGCCGATGATATTGTTATTACGGCTACAGGTAAACATTTAGCAACCCTGACTTGTCTCATTCAAGGTATACTAAACAATCTCTCGCGTTGGTGCAGAAATCGTGGTTTGGGAGTAAATTCCACAAAATCAGAACTTGTACTGTTCACAAGGAAACACATCTGTCCATCTCTCGGAAAGGTCACTTTGAATGGTGCCACACTACAGAGAACTGATCAGGTTAAATA
>NW_023459309.1:9715-13088 GCF_013731165.1 Rhagoletis pomonella | reverse complement strand
TTGATTTTTAAAATCGGGTGAAAAATAGTCTAGCTTTTAATGGATAACTCCCAACTACGAAAACAACGAATTTTTTATTTAAAAAAAAATGGGAGGTTAAGGAACTATAAGAAACCTATCAGAATAAGATACCTAAGGAATATTTTTACACTATGATACGAAAATCCGTACAAAAATCCATACATCTTGACGGAAAGCTAAAAATCCGTATGTTGAATCCGTACAACCATCCCAGGAAGAACGTCCTAACGCCCCAGCAAGAACGACCTAACGCATTCTGCAATACTTACAAAATTGTCAATGAAAACCAACACATTTGGATATTAGCGATATCCATATGACATTCTTTGAGTTATATAACACGTTATTAATCGCATAATAATATTTGATTGAAAAGAGACAACTACATATAAGGTAATATAATAGCGAATTTGATGTAAAATAAAGAGAAAACTGCTCACACGTGAAACGATTATGCGTTAGATTTCTCCAGGAGCCCTATGTAAAATGATGGAAAGTTTTTGAATTTCTCACTCAAACTTTTTGTAGTACTAGGCGTATATAACGCATTAGTTAACAGATAGGGTTCTTACTGGGATTTTAACCCCTGCAAATCCGTACCGTACGGAAAGATCCATACATTTGCATTCCCACGACAGCCGGTTCTACGTACCGATATGACTCGGGTTTTACCCGACCAAGGGCTGTTGTTTCGGCGATCTAACCCCGTTTAGGTCGGCGAAGTATCTCAGAAGTTGTTCGTCCATAGGGCTACATTCACTACGCATTCTTCTACTCAGGGCTGGCATCGAGTCAAACCCAGGGCCAGAAACCTACACCTGCTGTGTATGCCGGAGACGACTACACCACAACTCCACCTCAGTCAAGTGTAATGCCTGCGAGGGGTGGAGTCACCTCAGAGTCTGCTCGGGACTACGGACACATCGACAGTGGACCACGTCGTACGTGGCCCCCTGTTGCTCAAACAGAGCAGCCTCCACGGCTAACCTCAGTCCACCCGAGCAGCCTCACACAGTCACCACAACACAACAACATAATAACACCACAGACCATACCACAACCACGACAGACCACATAACACACACAACCGCACCACCACCCACACGCCGCCGCCAACAACTCCTGGTTCCCCCTACAATCTGCACGGTATGTCAGACCAGGATATTCCGTAATGTGACATCAGTCAAGTGCAACACCTGCCTTGGCTGGTGCCACTTTAGGGCATGCTCAGGTCTGCGTACCACGCGAGATTGGACTGGGAACTTCGAGGGCCCGTGTTGCGCTGCTCGGTCGCAGAACTCAATTGCGACGCCTCCCGCCACCACCACAGGGCGGCAACCTTCACAGCAGCGCACACAGCCAACGGCGGTAAGAACACACACATAACTTACACCCCACATCACGACACGTCGCCCGAACCACATAGCTCCTTCAATTCAGAGCAAGATTGAGGAGATAACCGTCTTCATGTGTCGGCATGGTATATTGATAGCTGCGGTCCAAGAGACGAAGTTGCACAGCAATTCAACTTTGTTGAATTGCGCCGGGTACAACGTGCACCGTCGAGATCGCGAGCGAGATAATGGTGGTGGCTTAGCGTTCATCACGCACCACACCGTGCAGTATCGTCTAATCGAAGCAGGCATCGACCGCAGGGATACCACCCTAGAATGTCAGGGCATCGCTATCCGGTCAGGCGATGTTGAGTTCGAAATATTTAACATATACATACCCCCTGTCACCTGCTGCCCGGCAGGATATCACCCTGATATAGGTGCGCTCCTCAGAGGTGAAAACCGTATGGTAGTAGGTGACTTTAATGGGCACCACGATCTTTGGCACTCAAGCCTGTCAAACGATCGTAGGGGAACAGACTTGGCTGAGCAGATAGACGGTTCGACATTCTGCACAATGAACGACGATGCACCCACCAGGATTATGGGTAACTGCAGCAGCTCGCCAGACATCACCATAGTCAGCGCTGGTCTGATAAACAGCATAACATGGCGACCTATGCTGACTTTAGCATCAGACCACCTACCCTTAGTCATCTCGATAGATAAACCAACCGACTTTGCCTCCGCCAAACACCGGACCTATATCAACTTTTCTAAAGCTGATTGGAAAGGTTACGCGGAGTTTACCGAAAACACCTTCACAGCGCTCCCCACACCAACCGATGTCCATCTCGGTGAACGTAAATTCAGCAGGGCTGTCACTGCTGCTGCAGCTCGCTTCATACCGGCAGGATGTATAACGGACCCAAGTCCAAACTTCCCTGCGAAGCGGCTGTTCTAGCCGATGAGCGTGATAGCCTTCGTCAGGCCGATCCCGGAAATCCCCGTATCAGGGATCTCAACGCGGAGATTCGGCAACTAGTGAACGTACATAAGCGGAAGAAGTGGGAGGAGCATCTGAAGACCTGTAACTTCACCTCGGGAGTGAGCAAGCTTTGGTCAACCGTGAGGTCGCTGTCCAATCCGACGAAGCACGACGACAGAGTCAAAATTTCCTTCGGCGACCATGCTTCGTCGGACCCGGAGCGATGCGCGAGCTATTTTAGCCGGCAGTTCATACTGCATCCTCCGGTGGACAAAGCCAAGCGTCGAGTGACCAGAAGGCAGCACAAACTGACAACAACCTGCGCCCCCCTTGCTTTCACTTGCGGTGAAGTTCAGGTGGCCATCGGGAAGGCGAAAGCCTCCACAGCCATGGGTCCCGACGGAATATGCATGCTGATGCTGAAAAATTTGGGTCCTGCGGGGGTAGCGTACCTAACGGAGGTCCTCAACTTGTCTATGGCCACTCTCATCATCCCAGACAACTGGAAGGTGGGGAGAGTGGTCCCACTGCTCAAAGCGGGGAGACCCGCTAACAAAGGAGATTCTTATCGTCCGATAACACTCCTTTCCCCGGTTGCGAAGACACTCAAGGCCTTGCTACTCCCGTACTTCACAAACCACTTGACCCCAGCGAAGCATCAGCATGGTTTCCGTAAAGTGCACAGCACAACAACATCACTTAACGCCATAAACACTCAGATAACTCGTGGCCTTAACCGAAACCGTCCCTGTGAGAGAACGATTCTAGTAGCGTTGGACTTGTCAAAGGCGTTTGACACCGTCTGCCATTCCACGCTACTAGAAGATATAGAGGCCTCCTCCCTCCCACAGAGGCTCAAACGGTGGTCGGCAAATTATCAGAGTGGTCGACTTTCGTCGGTAATGTTTAGAGACAAAACGAGTAAACAGAGGAAAATAAAACAGGGGGTTCCACAGGGTGGTGTCCTTTCCCCGCTACTGTTTAACTTTTACATTTCAAAGCTCCCTCAACCACCAGAGGGAGTCTCGAT
>NW_023459309.1:8492-9615 GCF_013731165.1 Rhagoletis pomonella | reverse complement strand
GACCTTCAGCTGATTTCTGATAAACGATGCCTTTGACAACAGTCCCCTTCAAATACCGCATCACACGCTTCCCTGCAAGCCAATGCGCTTTGCCAGTATTTTGTGAGAAACGACTCAGCAAATTGACTGCAAAGCTGATATCGGGACGTGTATTTTGCGCAGCATACAGAAGACAACCAATTGCTTCCATATATGGAACATTTTCCATTTCTTTCTTTGCGTCTTCCGTTTGTGGACACATTTCTGCAGTTAGCTTTTGCGACAAGTCGAGTGGCGTTGAAACAGCATTACAATCGTCCATTCCGAAACGATTCAATACACTGCAAATATATACAGACTGATCAACTTTAACAAGCTTCTTTACCTCATCGCGTTGAACTCGCATGCCAAGCACCGATGAAGCTGAACCCATGTCTTTCATTTAAATCTAGAAGACAACTCGTTCTTAATACGCTGCGTAGCCTTTATGTCATTGGAGAACACCAAGACGTCGTCGACGTAAATCGCCACATACACCATGGTACATTCGTTCACGCAATAGTAGATACATTGATCGACATCACTTCTAATAAGCCCCAGACTGATAAGCACCGTGTTCAGTTTATCGTTCTAAACTTTACTTGCTTGCTTCAAACCGTACAAAGACTTTATCAACCGACAAACTCTGCCTGACCCGTCATCGTAGCCTTCAGGCTACTTCATGTACACTTCTTCTTGAAGCTCGCCATTCAAGAATGCAGTTACCGCATCTAATTGATGCACTGACAAGTCATACTTCGCCGCCGTTGCGAACAAAAAACGTAGTGAATTGTATCTCACCACAGGTGACAATGTTTCCGAATAGTCAATGCCCTGATTCTGCGAGCAACCCTTTACAACAAGCCTTGCTTTGTAACGAACAAGCGCTCCATCAGCATTATGTTTAATATTAAAAACCCACTTCGAATTTACAGCTCTTTTACCGCAGGCAAATTCGTAAGCACCCAAGTGTTGTTTGATTTAAGAGAATCGATCTCCTCTTCCATCGAGCATTTCCAAGCGCACGCTTCAGCACTACTTAACGCCTCTTCAACACAAACAGGGTAATCAGCATCAGACACCGCACTCAACAACAAATTCTTTT
>NW_023459309.1:1732-8392 GCF_013731165.1 Rhagoletis pomonella | reverse complement strand
CCGTAAAGGTATTGATGAAATTTAGTTACCCCATATATAATGGGGTATATAATATATATTGTTACGATTATCCTTGAAACCTTGAGGGATTTCCCAAATATCCTAGGGCTCGTATCGCTGGATTGTTAAATAAATGCTAACGATGACCAAATTGTAGTACAATTAACTTTATTGTACAACAAATAATTTACAATACTTGCTAATACAGTAAAAACACTTTACAATACTTGCTAAAGCAATAACAACGCTTTACTAAACTTGTTAACACAATTAAACTTATAGCTTGCTTATTCGCAACTCACTTCTCTGCTCACTTTACTTGTAGCTTGCTGACTTGTAACTGTCCAACTCCGCTGTATCGTGGCTCTTATATACCTGCGCTCGTACGCATGGCAACTCTCGAACGTTCTGAAGTTCATGGCTCATTCTCTTTCTCTCGCTGTTCGCAGTGTTCATCCAAGTTGACGTTTCTCTTTCTGGAACATTCTACGTCATTCCTCGAACATTGTGCCTATTTCTCGTTGTTCGCTAAATGTTGCCGCAGTATTCGCCACACTGCCCTCCACCTAAGTCTGATCGTCCCGAAAATTTTACCAGAGAGTTAGGCGACTTACGGAAGGTTTAAAGACCGGGGCGTACTCCTGTAAGAACAATAATGGCGACCTAGTATCTGATAACCAGAGCGGACTTAAATTATGGAGGGAACACTTTTCCGCCCTACTAAATGGTAGCAGCACGGAAAGTTGTCTAGAAGAAGAACCTGAGCCCGCAGTCGATGATGACGGAGTCAACGTTCCACCGCCTGACTATGTCGAGGTACGTATAGCAATAACGCGGCTGAAAAACAACAAAGCTGCTCTGCCAGCTGAGCTATTTAAGTACGGCGGCGAGGAGTTAATAAGGTGCATGCATCAACTCATGTGCAGAATATGGTCAGATGAACGCATGCCCGACGACTGGGATTAAAGTGTGCTGTGCCCATTCCACAAGAAAGGTGACCCCGCCATTCGCGCCAACTACCGCGGGAGCAGCCTTCTAAGCATAGGTTACAAGGCCTTATCGAACGTATTGTGTGAAAGACTGAAGCCCACCGTCAATGAACTGATTGGGCCTTATCAGTGTGGCTTTAGACCAGGGAAATCCACCATAGACCAGGTATTCACAATACGCCAAATCTTGGAAAAGACCCGCGAGAAAAGGATCGATACTCACCACCTATTTGCCGACTTTAAAGCCGCTTTTGACAGCACTAAAAGGAGTTGCCTATACGCCGCTATGTCCGAATTTGGCATCCCCTCAAAACTCATACGGCTGTGTAAAATGACGTTGAGCAATACCACCAGCTCCGTCAGAATTGGGAAAGACCTCTCCGAGCCGTTCGCCACAAAACGGGGTTTCAGACCAGGCGACTCCCTTTCATGTGACTTCTTTAATCTGATGTTGGAGAAGATAATAAGAGGTGCAGAACTGAACCGCTCAGGAACAATTTACTACAAGAGCGTGCAATTGCTGGCTTATGCCGAGGGCATCGACATCATCGGTAACAAAAACCGCGAAGTCTGTTCTGCATTATCCAAGTTGGATAGGGAAGCAAAGTGAATGGGTCTGGTGGTAAACGAGGACAAGACGAAGTATCTCCTGTCATCAAAAAAACAGTCAGCACATTCGCGCCTTGGCACCCACGTCACTGTTGAGAGTTACAATTTCGAGAAAGTAGAGGATTTCGTTTACTTGGGAATCAGCACTAACACCGATAATAATGTCAGCATTGAAATCCAACACAGAATCACTCTTGCCAACAAGTGCTACTTTGGACTGAGTAGGCAATTCAGGAGTAAAGTCCTCTCTCGACGTACGAAAACCACGCTCTATAAGTCACTCATCATGCCCGTGCTAGTATATGGCGCAGAAGCATGGACAATGGACAACATCCGATGAGGCGGCTCTTGGAGTGTTTTGGAGAAGGATTTTGCGGAAGATTTACGGGCCTTAACGCGTTGGCGACGGCGAGTACCGCAGACGATGGAACGATGAACTGTGTGAGCTTTACAACGATATGCACATAGTGCAGCGAATTAAAATACAGCGGCTCCGCTGGCTTGGTCATGTCGTTCGAATGGACACCGACGCTCCAGCTCTGAAAGTATTCAACTCGGAACCCACTGGTGGTAGCAGAGGAAGAGGAAGGCCCCCACTGCGATGGAAAGCTCAGGTGGAGAAGGACTTGGCTTCACTTGGCGTTTCCAATTGGCGTCAGTTAGCACAGAGGAGAAACGACTGGCGTGCTTTGCTGAACTCGGCCAAAATCGCTTAGGCGATTACAGCGCCAAAAAAGAAGAAGATACATATGAACATATACCTGCGGTCAACTAATTAGCACCGAAACTCAAAATTATTTTGTTGGCAACTTATGTTTACTTATTTATAGGGTTAGGAAAAAAAGATCGAAAATATGCGCATATAATATGCACTAAAAGTACAAGTAAAATATGCAAAAAAAAATATTTTTCCATTTTATTGGCGGTACAAAAACAAATAATACGTGTATTTTAACAAGAGAAGAACGAATACTATTAATTTTAAAATACATACAATACATATTTATGTATAAAATTAGTTTATAATAAATCAGACAGTTGCAATCTTGTGTAAATAGAAACATTGACATTTCAGATTAATACTCGGGGGAAAAATTATAGGTATTTTTTTTGTCAAGCGATGTTGCACTAAATTTAATGGTTGTAAATCAAAACAGAAAAGAAAAGCCACATTCATTTATTACAAAATATACTCAAATGTGCAAAAACAGGCATTTTCGCATAATATGAAAAACCATACATTTACTGCAAAATATGCAAAAATATGCCCTGATTCGTAAAGGTAACTTTTAACCATTTCCATTTAAAGGAGCCCAATAAAAACATGCATTTGCACGAGATTCCTAGCCCTATTTATTTATATTTAATAATCTTAATTTAAAATATTTCAATCTACTATAGCAGAAACCACATAAATCAAAGTTTCAAAGCTTGCACGAATTTCGAAAACACTAATAGAACCTCAAAAATTGCCATCAAAATTTTTAATCAGAATCTTTAGAATGTTTCCGGGCATGCAGTTTAATAGCCTATTCAATTTCAGGCTCATGAAGTGCAAGTTTCAAGTCGCTAAAAATTACCGTTTTTTGTAAATTTCATATAAACATAGATTTTGATCATAAGTAATATGAAAAAAATGCCCAACACTCTCACCAAAAAAATTCTAAAAAATCAACGGTAATTTAGCGACTTGAAACTTGCACTTGAGAAGACTAAAATTGAATGGCTACAAAACTGCATACCCGATACTTCTAAATATTCGAATTAAAAAATTTGAAATGTCGACAATTTTTTGAAGTTTGTTTAATTTTTTAAGATTTGTGCTAGCTTTTTTTATAATAGGTATTTATTTATTGAATCTCTTTTTCGAAACTAACAATAAGTTTTCAAATTTTACAAACTACCATTAAATTTAAAATTACTGCGCAATGCTTAGCCATTTTTTTACATAAATATATGGGTCACTCCATACAATATTTACACCTCAATATTTTTTTTGGGGTGAAATATATTTTTTTTTACATTCATTATCGAAAAGAAGAAGACACCTATTATTTTATTTGGTCGTGATATTCGAAAATTTCGAAAAAAAAATCCCGAAATTTTTAACTCAAGGGGAAGTATCTTTTTTCAATTGTTTGCAGTTAATAAACTATTTGTCGGAGAAAAACTTTATTTAGTATAAACTTTATGTACGCAGGGAAGAAGAAACTCGTAACTTCTACAGTTTTGGTGTATCCATTCTCAAATTTTTACAGCTTACTCCATAACGTTTGACAACTATTCAGGTTGAAAAAAATAAAAATCAAGCATGATAAAGTTAATAAAAAATAAATAAAAAATAAGAAAATGCAATTTTTTAATCCAAATTTTTATTTTGATCTATGTCACACTCTTATGGAAAGCCGAGGTAATTACGCACATTTTGATACCTTAACTGATCTTCTCCGACAAATAGTTTATTAACTGCAAACAATTAAAAAAAGATGCTTCTCCGTGAGTTCAAAATTTCGGGAATTTTTTTTTTCGAGATTTTCGAATATCATGAAAATATTTCACCCAAACAAAATATTGAAGTGTAAATATTGTATGGAATGACCCATATATTTATTGCAGTTGTTGCGGCTGTTGCAGCTGTTGCGTCTGTCGGAATGGACAAGATTCCGAGCAGCAGGAGCGCTGGGTATCGTGCTGGGCAGACGGTCTGAAAGGACGACTTCCAGAGCCGCACTGTCTGGGCGGGTGGAAAGGACTAGGTTCCACGCCACGTCTTCGCTTCTCTATATTTAAGTAATTGCAATCCAGTAGGCTGTGTTCGGTCGGAAAGGACAAGTTGCGAAGTCGGACAGTGGATTTTGTGCTGGGTAGTCGGTCTGAAATGACGAGCTGCAGAGCCGAAATTGATATCTTTCGAATGTCCAAATATAGGGCCTGTTCGAGGCACGTAACAAAAGCGGCATTACTGCCGTACTGATGAAAAATAGCAACATTGTTGCAACAGCCCACCTCCTAATACATTGCTAGAAATTCATACAGAACGCGATACTTTAATAATTCGCGCACTACTGCGGTTGTGATTGCAACTCGAACAAGCCCATATTGCGCATCATTTGATAATATCGGAAAAATCCTTTCTTTTTAGTCTTCTTGTATATCACGGGCTAAGAAGATCTCTCGCTAGTCGATTTGGATGGTTTATTAACCGTGCTGAGTAACTGGTGCTTAGCTTTATGTCCTCATGCACCGTATCTATGTATATATTATTCTGAAACAAGGCGCATTGCTACGTTCGTGAGCATGTAGGCAGCGATGCAGCGGATGTTCTGCAGAGAAAATGTTCACTTTGGATCTGTACATACACAACTTTGTTGCGTTATTTTGAGCATTGCTATGTTCCATTTATTCGCTTCCGTAACCGTTTTTGTTTCATATCGAGCAAAGCATTGCTACGTTCGTGCGAATGTAGGCAGCGAAAGATCTGCAAAACAAAAATGTTGCTTTTGTCTTTACTTGGCTTTCTAATTAGACAAATATAGTTCTAACTTTGCACAAACATTTCAGATCATTTGATATACAAGTATGTACATACATATTTGTGCGGAAAGATTTTTTAAGATTTACATTGAGAAATTATGATAAAATGTAAAACTGAATCTCACACATGCATTCTCATTTCCAATTTCCAACAATAATTTTAACAATTTCATTTCTTTATTTTCAATTTTGTATAGTTTTAAAATGCTGGAAAACTTAAAAAAATCCTGATGGACGAATTGAGGGAACGGTAAAATATTTTAAACTCTCGATATATATGCGTTTCAGAGAATCTGATTATTTCAGTTTTCTCTTGCGGGTTAGAGAAGGGCAAGAACTCTCGCCAGACTCAAAAATTAAGAGTTATGCCACAAGAGATTATTTTGGGAGATTTAGCCGATTGGGTATTTGAACCTCAGCCTGGTGTAACTAATCAAAACCACTTGAAGGATCGATCAATTTCTTGTCCATAAAACAAGCACTGTACGATAGTTAATAAAGAAATTCAACCCAATTCTGAATACTCCCGGGGAGATTGTTCCCCGGGAATTTGTTTCTCCCGAGAAAGAAATCCTCCAATAATTAACTCGCAGGGAGTAGCATTTTCCCCGAAAAGTTCGGTGGAGGAAATTCGAACTTCGAAGGAGCTGTTTAACACTTTTTTGGCAGCTCAACTGCGCCATTTAAAATAAAAAATCCTCAGAGAATTTATATTCATGATAGGAGGAAAGAAAAGAGAAAACCTGCCGGGGAGTTTCTGTTCAGAATCGCCCTGATTATTAATATGTTGTCCGCAGAAGAAATGGCGTCGATATCTACTGTCGTTCCTGAATATCCACCGGAGCAAGTAGAAGTAGGGGAGTTGCACCTAGGCGAACGTACTCTTACTACGTGACCCGTTCAGGGGGTAGGGGGATCTTCAAAATACCGCGCTTGGTCACAGTGAGGGGCGGGGGGCTTAGGTTTTTATCACGTAGTCAATATCGTCTAAGGAAATCTAGCGTTTTTTCGAGATGCATTCAAATATGGCGTGCAGTGTTTAGCGGGAGGGGGTTAAAAATTGGAAAAAGTGGGTCACGTAGTATGGGTACGTTCCCTAATGACTTGGTAATAAAAGTTGGAGCAGTTGTGATGCTAATCCGTAACCTTAATATGTACACATGAAGGGTTAGTTAATGGTCTCGCATAATAGTTAAAGAACTACAATATATGTAATTGTTTGGATGCCGCAATACAAATATGTACATATAAAGGGTTAGTTAATGGACCTTAAACATGTGATTCGCAAGGGAAACGAATTATACTACCCCATATAAATTAACAGCCCAGCGAATCAATACTTACTTTTGTATTTAAACGTCGCCAATTCAAAATTACTGTAGCGTTCGCAATAACAATAAATAAGTCTCAAGGTCAAACCCTAGCAAGAGGATTGCTTTACGCATGGCGTATTGAGTAGAGTGCGATCTTGCCCAAATACCAAGTTAACGTTAACTACCAAAAGCAATGCATGTGGTTTTTAGAATAA
>NW_023459309.1:0-1632 GCF_013731165.1 Rhagoletis pomonella | reverse complement strand
AATCGCCGCCAGATTGGCACGTGCGCGAAACCATTAACCCTACGTTTACGAAATATTTAGATTTTCGCATAACTTTGCATTGAATATGTTAATACTTGTACATTTTGTATGGAGAATAATATTAATTAATTTAAAATTCTGCATGTAACCATGTTCTCGACGATACATGTAACTTTCATCAAGATTTACCATAAAAATTGTGCTTCATTAACAATTGGAACCAGCTGAAACCAAAAAAACTACGTCCGCTAAAATGGGTTAAACACTGACTGGAATTGGCATTTTTTACACGCATACATACATACTTTCATATACACATGTACAGTGGAGTACCACTAGCTTGGATATTGCATTGCTCGTACTTTGATGTGTTTGAATCTTTTATGGTACTGAAGATTTGCTTACGGTTGAAAAATATTAAAAATCGTCCGTGCATATATGTAAATATATTTTTATAAACGCTTTGAAGTATAGAAAATTTTAACATCAAAAAATAAATAAAATAATTTTTTGTATATATATAAATTGTGTTCAAGGCACATTGACCCACCTGTACAAAAATTGTGACGCGTCATGGACAAAAATTTTACAATTTCGGACCGAAAAATATGAAAACGAGCTAAGTTGCCACGTTACATCTGTGAACTACCGATAAAACCACATATTTTTGTGATTTTAGAAGTTTTGATTTTATTAAAAAAAAATTATGTATTTGCCTGCAGAAAACGTACACTTTTATTTAATGTTTATTAAAATTACATCTCAAAAACTAGTTAATGATTGAAATATTGATATGGAACATAGAAATAGAGTGTTTTGCCAAAAATTACCAAAAATTTCCAAAATTCGAGATAACTTATTTTACTGGATATAGAGAAATAGTTGCCACTTTTCACTTGGCTGGCCGAGATTTCTTCATTTTAAGATTTTAGAATTTTTGTGTCGGATTGAAAAAGTTGAGCTTGGTGGTGATGAATTTGCGGGGAGATGTGCTGCGGTTATTTTTATGAATGAATTTACTGGCCTTGAGAAATACGCGCATGCGGTTATGAAAGAAATAGTTATTGTTGGATTTGAGTATGCGTGTAATTATGTGCATATGTATGTACGCTGCCGTGAGTTGTAAATATGTACATTTGTGTGTATGTGCGTAGTATTTTGGCAGTAATATGCACATACATACATACATATGTATGCATGTAAAAACGTTATCAGTTAATGGAGTACGTAGGTACATACGTATGCATGGGGAAATGCATTTTCATTTGACTCCAAAACTATTGGGGCATATTCGTAGACCAAATAAAGTCGACTCTAATTTAGTTTCTCAGTCCCAAATAAGAAGAAAGTTAGTTGCATCTCTTTTTTCACAGATGCCTAATCCACTGAAAGTGATGTGAAAAAGCTGTAACTAACTTTAGTGTCGATTTTAACTATGAATATGCCCCATTATTTACATATAGGTAATACGAGTATAGCAGTGAAAAATGTAATGCACAGTTTTTTCTCAATACAAATAACTTTTCGACAAAAACCACTTTGAAGTTAACACGCGCAGTGCAATCAATGCATTTGTACGTTTTTTGTCAATGTATCCATCTTTGAAGTGGATTTGCGGAAAAACTAAGGCTG
>NW_023459308.1:34131-64632 GCF_013731165.1 Rhagoletis pomonella | reverse complement strand
TAAATTTATCGAAATATATCGAAGTCCAAATGAAACCTGGGGCCTTCACCTTTCGTTTGATACCCATATTGTAGGGAAATTTTAAGGTTTTTGGGATATCACATTTTGACCGATAACTCAGTTATCGATAAATTTATCGAAATATATCGAAGTCCAAATGAAACCTGGGGCCTTCCCCTTTCGTTTGATACCCATATTGTAGGGTAATTTTAAGGTTTTTTTGGCAATCACATTTTGACCGATAACTCAGCTATCGATAAATTTATCGAAAAATATCGATAGCCTATACTTCCTTCCAGACTATTAGCTGTCTGGATGTCAAATTTCAAGAAAATCCGTCTTGCCATTCTCACGTGATTGAGGAACAGAAGCGTGAACATCCAAACATCGCTACATTCACATTTATAATATTATTAAGATGAGACAATAAAGGTTATAATGAAAATATTTAAGCAGGACTAATGTAAGATAAACAAAACTGGCACAGGTATTAGGTTGTATAAATTTAGAATAAAATAAAACTTTGTGATATTACTATGGCTAAATATAATTACATGTATATATACGTACGAAGAGGGCACATCTCAGTGTAACAGGTAGCTAAGTTGTCTAGGTCTTTTCCCTCTAATTCCTGCTTAAGTAGTTTAATTTTTCCATCCCTTGCCTGCATAGCTTGCAGTTGAAAATCAATGTCTTCGGAGTCACTGACTGCTATGACGTTATCACAATCGAGGTAATTTCTACTGAGAGCATCGACATGGGGCATGTTTGCTCCTGCTCGATGACAGATTGAGTAGTCGTAATTTTCGAGTTCTAACGCCCATATGGCAATGCGACTGTTTATTAACTTTTTACTTAGAGTCTGAGCGAGTGAATTGCAATCTGTAATAATTTTAAATCTGATACCCTCTAGAAATACACGAAATCGACGGAGGGAATAAATGATTGCCAAGGTTTCCAACTCGAAACTATGGTAACGACTTTCCGCTTCCGTTGCTCGTTTGAAAAAATATGCCACTGGGTGGAAACCTGACCCCTCTTATCTCTGCAGAAGTATTGAGCCAAACCCCTGTGAACTAGCATCACAGTGAAGTTCTGTTTCCTTATGAGGACTATAGATTGACAATACAGAGCTTGATGCTAACTTTTCTTTCAGGGTGTTAAATGCTCTTTCACATTCCCTATAAAAATTAACTTTTTGATCGAATTTTCCATTCCCCTTAATAATGTTAAATAAAGGTCGTGCTATAAGCGAAAAGGATTGAACAAACTTCCGAAAATAAGAACAAAGCCCAACGAAGGCCTTTACCTCCCGTTGGGTTCTCGGTTGTGGGTAATTCCAGATAGCTATTTTGTGCGAAACCGAAGGTTGTATGCCCTCTGCTGATACCCTATTTTCTAAGTATTCTATTTCATAGTAAGCAATTTTACATTTTTCTAGTTTGAGCTGCAATCCGTACTCGGCTAAACGATGCACAACTCGTTTCAACAAATTAAAATGTTCGGCTACAGTCTTAGTTCCCACCACAATATCGTCCATGTAAATTCTAATTTCATTTTTCGATATAAAATCTTTAAAAATCCTGGTAATAAACCGCTGAAAAATAGCTGGCCCATTTTTTAGGCCAAATGGCATTCTCAAGAATTCATATTGCCCTTGAGGGACTACAAAAGATGTATACGGAATTGATTTAATTTCCATCTTAATCTGGTAGAATCCTGATTTTAAATCTAGTACACTAAAAATTTGTTTCCCTCCTAGGTACTCTAAGCAATCTTCAATTAATGGTAGTGGATAATTACCCCTGGCGATAAGTTCGTTTACGTTCCTATAATCAATACACATCCTCGTTTCTCCAGACTTTTTCTTCGTTAAAACAATTGGAGATGCGTACGCTGATTCACTTAGCCTTATAATTTTTTTCGCTAGCAATTCTTCGATGATTCTATCTACCTCGTTTTTCTCTGCAAACGAAAGTCTTCTTGGTCTGGAGAAGGTTGGAATGTCTGATATTAAAATAATTCGCGCTTCGTACTCACAATCGGGCAATTCTTAAGTTACTTTTTCAATGTATGTTGTTTTCAGCATTTTTTCGAAACGTTTCACATCAGTAACCGATAACGTAGGGTTCATATCAAAATTTCCCTCATCTTGCGTTATCCCAATTTCACAAATATTAAACGATTCGTTTCCCAAGTTTTCTTTTCCTTCAACAATTTTCACAATTTTCGTATTTTGTACTTCAAGTTTGTTTTTATTTAATTCATTTTCACTTTCTATACACCCATGATTCAATAATAAATCAATTAATTAATTATTGAATCATGCTATACACCTATCATTAAGGATTTTGGAATTATATTTATTTCCGTGTTCTACACGTTTGTATAAACTTATATTGAATAGTTTCAAAAAATCATTTCCTAGCAATAATGGAAATGGTAATATTTCGTCTGATAATACAAAAAGCGGTAAGGGTTTGATGGTATTAGCATATTTAATTGCTGCATTAATTTTCCCAAATTATTTTTTTCGTTGGCTGCCCACTCCTCTAAATTGCGAATTTACTTCGGTGTGTAATTTAAGTTGGGGATTCGCAGATGCAGCCAAGGATCTTCGAACAAAACTATTCGGACTGCCCGTATCAAAAATCGAAAGGAATTCAAAAACTGTGGACTACATTCATAATTTCTATTAAAAGCGACACTCACCCATTCTCTACTTTCTACGCGTTCAAAATCAGCTTCCCTCTCAAGAGCGGCGACTACTCTCAGTGGGCAGTTTACATATTGGTGATCCGTCTTACGGCATTTAAAACATGCTCCTTTTGGACGTTTTTCGTTCGGGCACTCGGATGCATAATGGCCATATTTCGTACAATTATAACACCTTACCTCTGCACGCTGGGGAACCGCTGCACTCGTTGTTTTTACCGTAGCTGCCTGGACTAGTTTTTCGTATTTAGGCAAAAGTTGCTTCAATTGCTCGGTGGTGGATACGTTGGAAAAAATGAAGCTATTTGCCGACTTGTCTCGCAGCCCATCCACTATGTATTCCTCTGCTTCACTAACCAATGCACCCACACATAGAAATGGAGTCTCCGATTTTCTGTCCCAAGCTCGAGACTCCAATTTCCTAAAAACGTCTCTGGCATTTAATGTTCTGCCAAACTCCTTCAGTAGCATAGTCTTCAACTCGGTCCATGACGAAAACGTTATGGTTCTTAGGAGCAATTGAGCACTCCCGGTCAGCACTCTACGAGCGAGTAGCAATTTTGTTTTCTCGTTGCAACTATAGGTTTGCGTTGTCAGCTCGAAGTCGGCCACCTATTTACGAATGCCATGATGGTTGTCTCCACTGAATTTCTCAATCGAGCATTCGATGTCATTCAGGCTAAAAGTTAATTTTCGCTCGGTCGTATCTCTGATCTCCATTTCTTCCAATTCTCGTCGTTGCTTGCAAATACGCAAGCGTCGTTCCAAGTCTGCTTCAATTCGCGCTAAATCACCGGCGTCGCTTTTGTCGGTTGCCGCCTGTACCTCATGTTGCTCACGACCGCCTTTTTGTATGCCCACCTCGTCACCGTTCTTTTCAGAAATGGCGACGTTTGTTACCTGAGTACAGTTGGTCGCGCGTGCCTCTTCATCCACGCTGGTGTTTTCGCCTGGATTTTGAGCTACCGGAGCAGTACCCACTACACCTTCCAATAATGAACGTAGCTGCGAAATTGTAGCTGTCTCAGGGAATTCAACCCCCATGTCTCTCAGGGCTGCTATTACGTCCTCTTTCGACGCCATATTTTACTAGTCACTTCTTAAGATCACCTTCGGTACTCTTAAGTTGCCTTTTCCTTAGCTTCCGTCCACTTAAGTTGCATTACTTCCTAAGTTCTCAAGTTTTATAAATTCACTCCGGACACGATGTATTTTAGGTATTTTAAATTATTAAATTAATACTGTTCGGTCCACACCTGAGCTTTAGCAAATAAACGACCGCTTTCGATAAGTGTTCAATCAACAATCCTCTTTATTTCAATGGCCTTCGACCAGTGTTGCCATCTGGCCCCTATATTAGTAGTCTACAGGGTTGCATTAGCATTAAACTAGTAGGTTGCCACAGATTTAAGATTTATTTAAGTCTTTTACATTAGTTTACATTACTTTAGTGCCTTTAGTTTTTCTTGCTTCCTATTGTTAAAAAGTATGGCCGTTTTTGCAATATTTGATATTTTCTAACTAAAAATAATTGATAATGGGCGTGTGAATAAAAACTAAGGAATTGATTTTTCTTAAAATCCTACACCTTTTATAAAAATTTCGTTATAATAAATCGAGTAAAAGGTCTGAAATTTTAAGAAAAAGTAAATTTTTTTTTAATTCATACGGCTCAAGAAATGAAAAATTTTAATATTTCAAAACGGTGCACTTTTATAAGGGTATTTTTTCGGTTATCTGGGTGGTCTTCTAAAGTTTATTGTGGTAATTATTGGGTAGCTTGTATAAAATTTAGTAATTTAATGGTTTTAATTCTTTTTTTTTTTTAATTTTACTAGGCGGAGTCAGTGGATGGAGCTGTTGGGCGTAGTCAACCCAACAGCGAAATATATTTTCGCTTGCCAGAGGCATTTCTCCCTGAAAATGAGGATGGGGAATGGAAGGTTACTTCAGAAGTGGGCTATCCCTGATATTAGTATTAAGTTATGTTCACCCACAGTAATAGAAGATAGGTTAGAAGACTCTAGGACGAATTTAGAGGCAGGTAGCTTAGGTTTAGAAAACGAACGAACTGTAATAGAGCTAGGTGTAGAAGATTTCAATCCGGTACTTTGTACTTCAAACTGCGATCAGTTTGAAATTGTGGCCCTTTACAAGAGTCCTTTCTCCCTTTATTTGAAGAACTCCCATGTTCTTCTTCTTTAGGACCAAGAAGCTTGGTCAAATAGTCGTCATACACAAACAGACGAGTACTTAACCGAAGGGACTCCTAGAAAGCGAAAGTACAAGGAGGATTTAATTAGCAAAGAGCGGGAATTAGAATATCTCCGCAACAGGGTGACTCAGTTAGAGGAGGTAGAGAGTTTACGAGGGTCAAATTTTGTCTATTCCGGGGCAGGACGGAAGTAGACAAATCGATGAGCTTCTCGGCAAGATACCTTCACATCTTGCGATATGTGTGAGGAACTGCCTCAGAAATTCGTCTAGAACTCCAAAAGGGTATAGATTTGATAGGGAGTTAAAGACTTTAGCTCTGGCAGTTAAATTTTTGTCGCCCGTTGCATTAAGGTATTTGAAGCCCAAATATAAAATTGGCCTTCCAGAAGAACTCTTGAACAATTCGTTCGAGGTAGGCCGAGAGACCCTGGCTGCAGCTCTAGCAGCATTAAAGCCCTGGAGTTGAGAAGCCGGGGCTTCACTGACGCTCAGCGATATGTGTCGATATGCTGTGACGAAATGTCCCTGAAGATCAATTTACAATATGAGAGTAGGGATTATATTGTTGGTCTGGAGGATTATGTTGATGAAAATCGTACCTCCAGGGTCGCCTCCAGGGTTCTCACATTTTTCGTCCAAGGCATTGGCGGGGAGTCTTGGACGCACCCTCTAGCATATTTTCTTGTTCACAAATCGGGTAGAGGAGATGTGATGAAGAAATACATTTTTGAAGCGATAAGTCAACTCCAGGGTATTGGTCTTCATCCCTGCCAATTAGTTAGCGATCAAAGGTCCAATTTTATGAGCTTTTGTAGGATCGTAGGTGTTTCTAAGGAGACCCTTTTTTGAAGTCAATGGCCAAGAAATCGTATACCTTTACGATTCTCCGCATCTTTTAAAAATTACACGGAACTGCATTGAAAACAAGAAGAATAGTCAGTTTTAATGGCAGGCCAATAGATTGGAATGATATAGTCCATCTGCATGAGCAAGGTTGCCTTTCAGATATCAGTTGCACTCATAAATTAAACTCGGCCCATATTAAATCAAACACTTTTCAAAAAATTAATGTTAAGTTAGCTGCTCAAGTTCTCAGCAATTCTGTGGCAAGCGCAATGTTCGCTTTATACAGCTCGGCGCGCCTAAACATTTCTAAGTCACCAAACTATCTTAATACAGCCGAATTTGTCCTTTTTTTCGACAAGTTATTTAATATTTGGCAACCTAAAGCAACCGTTTTCAGCAACTGCGGAACAAATTACTTTTCTGGAGGAAGCCGAGAAGTTTCTTAGTTCTTTGAAAGTTCATGATTACCTTGGTCGTGATATCACCAACTCTTTCTATTTCATTAAGGGGTGGCTACTCAATACATATTAGTAGTTTGCGACGATTGTGGCGTTTTTGGTCACATAAGGGATTCCAGCATTTAATGACTCGAAAATTATGTCAAGATAAATTGGAAAACTTTTTTGGTCATATAAGATGTGAGATTTGATGTGAGAATAACTCCGCAGCGTTTCTCATATCTTTTCAGACAAGCCGCGAAATACGTAGTTTGGCCGGCAGCGAAATAAACGACAACATTCTCAAGTCCATTTGGATGAGTCGTTTACCTTCCAACATGCGGCTTATCATTTCCATCAGCAATGAGCCTCTCGACAAAGTAGCACTGCTCGCTGATAAAATAAGTGAGGTTAGCGATACACCACATGTCAGCGCAGTCGAGACCCAACAAACAGCCGCACATACGCAATCTAATATCGAGCAACAGCTGGCTGAAATCACAAAAGAGATCGCTTCTATAAAAGCAAACATAAATCGCCGATCCAGAAGTCGAACCAGGTACCGTCCTCCGTCACACTCCGGCACGCGAAACGCCGACTCGAATGGATTGTGTTGGTACCATCTCAAATTTGGCAACGATGCAAAGAAATGTCGCAGTCCATGCTCCAAAAAGTTAAACTAGTTAGTCTGTCGTCAATGGCGGTCAACGACAGGCTCAACAATACGAACCGCCGCCTCATCGTTCTGGACAAGAACTCCGCAATCAAATTCCTTATAGACACGGGAGCTGAAGTTAGCGTTGTTCCACCGACGCAACAACCACGCAGATACCCTGACAAAAACAACTACCTCTACGCAGCAAACAAGTCTACCATAAAAACTTACGATGAAAAGGCTATGTTTGTCAACTTGGGACTTCGCCGCCAATTTCGCTGGAATTTTATCGTTGCCGACGTGTCACAGGTCATCATCGGGGCCGACTTTTTAGCATATTTTAACCTGTCGGTCAACTTACGACACCGAAAAATTCATCGACGATGACGAAAACTCATCGACGATATGACAAACATAGCCAAACTTTGCTCGCTGTCAGCTGATAAAAAGGTAGTGTTGAATTTATTATGCATCAACAAGAGTCAACAGTTCCAGGATCTATTGAGTGAATTCAAAGACATCACGGTAGAAAATTTTGCGACCGCACAACCACAACACTATGTCTCGCATCACATCGTCACCAGAGGTCCACCAGTTTTCTCCAAACCGAGACGGTTATCTCCGGAGAAACTGAAAGCCGCGAAAGCAGAGATACAGTTCTTGCTAGACGCAGGTATTTGTCGCCCATCTCGCAGTCCATGGGCGAGCCCTCTGCACATGGCGAGGAAAAAAAATGGCGAATGGAGGCCTTGCGGGGATTTTCGAAGGTTGAACGCTGTTACCGAGCCAGACAGGTACCCTATTCCTCATCTGCACGACTTCACTCATTCGCTTCATGGCTGTAGTATTTTTTCCACACTCGATCTAGGTCGCGCGTACCACCAGATTCCCGTTGAGCCAACCGACATACCGAAGACGGCAATCACTACGCCATTCGGCATGTTTGAATTTCCCTTCATGTGCTTCGGTTTACGAAATGCTAGTCAAACATTCCAAAGATTTATGGACCACATCTTCCGTGAATACGACTTCGCTTGGCCATACCTCGATGATATTTTGATATCGTCGAAGGATATGAACCAGCACCGCCAACATCTGCGACTGGTGTTCGAAAAACTGCGGTGAGTACGGGTTAGTTATAAACCGCCCGAAATGTGTATTGGGCCAACCTGAAGTGAAATTCTTAGGGTTCGCAATCAACAGAAGCGGAATCTCACCCCCAGAGGAACGAGTACAGGCTATTCGAAATTTTCAACTGCCCGAAAGGTCGTGCGATTTGCGACGCTTTCTCGGCATGATCAATTTCTTTCGTAGGTTTTTGCCGAACGCCGCGAAAACGCAGACAGCCTTATGTAAACTCGTGAAAGGCAACAAGAAGAATGACACATCCGAAATCGAGTGGACCCACGAAGCGAGAGAGGCATTTCAGCAGTGTAAAGACGACTTGTGCAAAGCGACTCTACTCTCTTACCCAAAGCCCGATGCGAAACTCAGCTTGACGGTGGACGCCTCGGGAGCGGCTGTGGGTGCTGTATTGCAACAACACGACAACGATCAGTGGCAACCACTGGGATTTTACTCTGAACGTCTCACCGAAGCACAAACGAGATACAGCACCTATGATCGCGAACTGTTGGCAGCGTACAAAGCTGTCAAATATTTTCAACACATGCTGGAAGGTAGGGAATTTTTCATTCTCACCGATCATAAGCCATTGCAATACGTGTTCCAGCAAAAGCTGGAAAAGGCATCCCCGCGTCAAATGCGACATTCAGAATTTATCGCCCAATTCACAACGGACATTCGTTATATCCCCGGAAACGACAACGTAGTGGCAGACACACTCTCACGTATCGACGCCATACACACAACGTGCACGACGGACTTTGCCAAGCTTGCAAAGAGTCAACAGACCGATTCAGAGTTTCAGAGTTCACTTAATTCAAAGTCAAGCCTAACATTGAAACCTTTTTTGATTCCAGGCACAGACATCGAAATCTTTTGCGACGTGAGCACCGGTAGAGCCCGACCATACTTAACTCCTTCCTTTCGCAGACCAGCCTTCGACTCCATACACAAAATGTCTCACACAGGCGCTGCCAAAACCACAAAACTGGTCGCCGAGAAGTTCGTATGGCCAGGTCTTCGAAAGGATTGCCGCTTATGGTCCAGACAGTGCATTCAGTGCCAGAAGGCCAAAGTACAGCGCCACAACCGAGCACCGCTATCAACATTCATGTTGCCGGAACAAAGGTTCGACCACATAAACATGGACATCGTCGGACCATTGCCACCTTGCAAGGGGTATTGATACTGCCTCACGATAGTCGACCGCTACTCCCGTTGGCTGGAGGCATATCCGTTGGAAGACATGACGACGGAGACAATCGCTTTCAATTTTTACACACACTGGATCGCTAGATTTGGAGTGCCGAGTAGAGTGACAACTGACCAGGGCAGGCAATTTGAGTCTGCACTCTTCCGAGAGCTATCCGGACTTCTAGGCATAAAACACCTACGTACCACCGCGTATCACCCAACGTCAAACGGGCTTATCGAGCGTTGGCATAGGTCCTTGAAAGCAGCGTTAAAATGTCACATGACGGATAATTGGGTCGAAGTGCTTCCAATTATTATTTTAGGGTTCCGTTCATCATGGAGAGATGACTTGAAAGCTACACCCGCAGAGATGGTTTACGGTAGCACGCTACGATTACCTGGCCAATTCTTTTCCGAACAACACGCGCCTAACATCAACGAATGCGACTTAGTTGAAAAGCTACGCCTTCGCATGCAGTCTTTGCAGCCCACTCCCACAACAAACAACTCAGCGCATTTGCTATTTGTGGAAAAGAATTTATACTCCACACTAGCAGTTTTTGTGCGCAACGATGCGGTTCGTCAGCCTCTTCAACCACCATACGAGGGACCATTTCCCGTAATCGAACGGAAGGAAAAGTTTTTTAAAATCAATATCCGAGGGAAGGACGTGAACGTTTCCATCGACCGGCTGAAAGCAGCTTTCGTCGCCGAGGATAACCAAACCGCGTCGAAACAAGACATTCAGCACAAGGAATATCATACAAAATCCGGACGACGAGTACGTTTTCGCTTTCCTACGTAGGGGGGAGTGATGTGGCGTACATATAATATAGTTCATTCTCAATCATGAAATGCGACGCTGAGCGTTTGTTAATTTAATTGTTTTGTAAACAAGTGGCAACGAAGAAACTTGTTCTCTTTCTCTTGTTATCCAACTTCGTGGAACACCTGTCACATTTTGAGTGCTCGCAACTTTAACTAGAATATACATTAAATATACTTGGAAAATAAATCTTATTTTATTGTGGACATCCCACAAATTCATTTCAAAAATCGAGAATATTTATGCGGAACATTTCGATTCTACTTGTCATAGGATTGGCTTTTCGCAAATCCTCTTTGAAAAGATGGCAGATGTAGAGCCCTACTATTGTTGTGAAAATTGAAATAATGAAATGTATATATATAAGAATAAGAACATATTTTTTGCTTAACAAATTTAATAAAGAGGCGAAGCAGCCAAATTTTAAAAATACTAAATTTCTGTGTATGACTCATAAATAAGTATAGATAGAGAAATTAAGTGTTATTGAGTTTTTGTTTTTTAATAATTAAACCACTATTTTTTTTTTGTTGCAGAGCTGTATACTATTTTTTTTTTAATGATCAAAATTGCTTTAACAGTATTTATTTGGTTTTTTTATCATTAAAATTTTTTTAACAGTGTTACTGAGCTGTGTACCTCTATTTTTTGTTTTTTTTATCATTAAATTTGTTTAACAGTGTTACTGAGCTATTTTTTTGTTTTTTTTTTATTATTAAATTTTTTTAACAGTGTTACTGAGCTGTGTACGACTATTTTGTTGTTTTTTTTATCATAAAATTTTTTTTAACAGTGGTACTGAGCTGTGTACCACTATTTTTTTGTTTTTTTTTTATCATTAAATCTTTTTTAACAGTGTACTGAGCTGTGTACCACAATTTTTTTGTTTTTTTTTTTTGAATGATCAAAATTGCTTTAACAGTATTACTGAGCTGTGCACCATTATTTTATTTTTTTTAACAGTGTTGCTGTGTACTATTTTTTTTAATGATAAAAAATTTTTTAAGTGTTCCTGAGCTACACTATTTTTTTTGGTCCAACATTTATTTTTTTAATGTTGGGCTTTGTGCCACATTTTTTTTTTAATAACAATCTTATTTAAAAATTTAATTTGATGTCTTGGAATTTGATTCTCTCTTATTAATAACAATTGTTGACCCCAAGAGCTTGCTTCTATATGCTGATGTTCTCTACATTTACAGTCGCAATATTTTTTTTATTTTTTTGCTATACTCTATTACAGTTCATAGAAAGGGAATTACTGTGGGTGATTTTGTAAATATTGTATATAAATTTGTACAAAGTAGTTTTCTTGTATGTAGTATTATTAGTCATAGTCGTTTTTTCCAAGTAGATTTGCGTAGTTTTTTCGTATTTCGTGGATTTTGCTATTGCTTAGATTTTCTTATATGCATGCACTTCGTATTTGTAGATAGTATGGGTAAAAATAGGCCTCCTGGGGAACCGAACACCAAAAAAAAAAAATCGGTAACGCGCCTTTATTGCAACCTCAGTGGTGGTGTGGAAAAGCAATAAGTTAAAAAAAAAAATAAAGAATATCAATTTGGCAAAAGTAAAACGTATTTCTTTTATTTATGTATGATAAAACACATCATCATAACCACTCTACAAAACGGGATATTAAATAAATGTATGTATAAAGATATTAAACTATAATAATAATAATATATTAATCAATTCACTATTCTTTTGATATATATTTACAGTTGGAAATCATTTATCGTGGTTTACGAAAATTCAGTTTTCTTACCTCTGCAAAATTTGAGGACTTTTCCACTGCTTACATATAGATGATTTCAAAAGTTGCGAAATTTGCATAAAAATGTTAAACGAATTCAACGGTATTTTAATTAAAAGAAAGGTAATCGATTTACCTTTCCTTTGATATATATTAGCACTTGGAAATCATTTATAGTGGTTCAAGAAAATGCAGTTTTCTTACCACTTTGCAAAATTTGAGGACCTTTCCACTGCTTACATATAGATGATTTCAAAAGTTGCGAAATTTGCATAAAAATGTCAAGCGATTTAAATGGTTTTATAATCAAAAGAAAGGTAATTGTTTTAGCTTTCTTTTGATATATATTAAAAATTGGAAATCATTTATAGTGGTTCAAGAAAATGCAGTTTTCTTACAACTTTGCAAAATTTGAGAACCTTTTCACTGCTTACATATAAATGATTTCAAAAGTTGCGAAATTTGCATAAAAATGTCAAGCGATTTAAATGGTTTTGTAATCAAAGGAAAGGTAATCGTTTTATCTTTCTTTTGATATATATTAACAATTGGAATTCATTTATAGTGGTTGAAGAAAATGCAGTTTTCTTAAAACTTTGCAAAATTTTAGGAATTTTACAATTACTACATATGTATATGTTTTTTGCCTCGTTGTAATTCGCCAAAATTCTGTGGTAAAACATTGTTACTAGTCGGTGATGGTGTTGGTGGCATTGAATTTGGTGATGGCGTTAATGATGCTGGTGGTGAATGTCAAATATGTAAACAAACAAAAATATCAATTAAAATTTATAAACATGAAAAGTATCAATGTATACCTTTAGAATATGACTATGTCGGTGATGTTTGCAATCTCAAAGAAAAAACTATAAACATGCTTTCATCATGAGCGAGAGTCTCATTTTTGCTGAGGGAGAAATTTTAATTTGCCTCCAGTAGCGCTTCATTTATTTCACCGAGCCTTAAACATAGTATAATATTAATGGAAAGGGGTATGCAATAAAACAGCTTATTATTGTCGGTGTTGTTGATGGAAAACCGACTGAGGCCGGGCTTCGTAATGCGGCTACTACTACAACAACCACAACTATTCACTGATAAAGGGCCTGCTCGAGGCACGCAATAAAAGCACAAAAACTGCAGCGCTGATGAAAATTTGCAAGACGATTCCAACATCCTAATTGGTAAAACGTTGCTAGAAATTCACAGCGAACGTGATGTTTTATTCACGCAACACTACAGTTGTAATTGCAACTCGAACAAGCCCAAACACTTCCAACGATGCATATGACATGAAAACACTGCCCCAGTTTTGTATACCCCCAAAAGTGCGTCCAGTCACATTTACATATTCAGTGTTTAAGACCACATTGAAAACTGTATACCTTTAACAAAAATCCCATGAATTTCGCCATGGCCAATCGAAATTTGCATCAAAGCTCAGGAAACTGCTTTGGCCACCAGTTCATCTTCCACCAATACAACTTATTGTCCAAAGAAGATTGGCTGCAGTTGACGATAACACAAGAATGATAAGAGCACTTCACCAATGCACTAATATGTCGCTCTGGAAAGAAATATACATTAATTTATATGTTTTCTTAAAAATAAATGCAAATTTACCTAATTTTTCCACCGGCAAGCACGAATATGATGTTCAAAACAAAAGCAATGACAACGAATTTCACACACATTGATGTATTTTAGCGCAAAACGATAAGTTTCACAAATATTTTAAATTATTGCCTGGAACATGCACATTTATCGTTATTATTGGAAGAACAAGACTTGGCATGTATTTTAAATTACTTATTTAATAAATTCAAAAGAATAAAAACACATTTTTCTAGATTATTTCTCAATTTACATTTCAAAGTTTTTTCTGAAATTTTAATGCAACTCTGTGCGGTGAATGAGAATTAGAAATCAGGCGATCTCAGCTGTTTTCAAATGTAAACAAACAAAATGGCGGTTTCCATACTTGTAAGCCTATACAAAGATTTGTTTTATATAAATAAAAATAAAGTAAACACATGTGCCCGTGCTTTTTACCAAACGGCACACACATGTGATGTGAGCAAGTTTTTAATTTTTTATATGCACAGCACAGTGAGCACACACGTGTGTGAACGTAAAATGTTAGGATGTGCTGCGCATGTGTGTGCAAATACGAACCCTGCTTTTTTGTTGGGTGTAGTGGTAGTAATGTATACGGTTATAACGACCGTCATTTTACAGGCTTATTGGTCTTTTTTTTATGGGCTTTATTTCCGTAATTTAATTTGTTAAGGTCTTAATAAAGCACATTTAGGATTTTTAATTGTACTTTTTTATTTTAATACATTTATTTGTACTTAGTAAGTTCAAATTTATGTATTTAGGGTATTCACAAGATTCAGTAAGCGTCTTAATTAAAAAATTCCATGTTTAAAAATCATAGATTTATGCATACATATTTATATATAGTCCCGGACAAATTAATAGGGTCACGACACCTGGCCAAGTTTAAACCACCGAACGAAAGTGCTGCACACAAAAACTGGGCTGGACCTGCACAATAAAAGACACATTAAATATACATAGTTTTATAACAATTTTTATCGCTATTTTTACTTACTTGTAAGTTTGAAACAAAGGCACACAACGCTTATTTTCCACCGCTGAAATCTTTATAAAAATGCTCGAACGCCGAGCCGCACAATTTTGTAATTGCAACTGCACAATAAAAGATGCATTAAATATACATAGTTTTATAATAATTTTTATTGCGGTCTTTACTTACTTGTAAGATTGGAACGAAGGCACACAAAGTTTTTATTTCCCACCGCTGAAATAAATTTTTATTTAAATGGCTGAACGCCAAGCCGCACATTTCACAAATTAATTGCAAGTCACGATTGCTGTGTTTTGTTCATTTTTCTTTCCGCGAAATTTCACCATCCATATGCATGCAACGTGTGCGAGTGAATAAGATATTATAAAGCAGTTCAAAAATTATAAGATGTTGTTTCATTCTAAGATTTTTTCATAGGGAATTCTCACATGTACTATTTATGTATTAGTGACAATCGAAAATTTCTGTGAATGTGTTCTAGTTTCGGTCATTCGAGTTTTGCAGGGTATCTATCGTAATAAGATGTGTTGTATCTTTTTTGTTTTTAGGCGGTTTTGCTGGAATAGGGATGTGAGCGTCGTGTAGCATTTCTTTTTAAACTGCATGTTTTGCGTATGGGTGCGCGATCGTTTTTTATTCTGTCGAGGAAATTCCAGATGATGTGGAGTGGATGCTCATAATTGATAATGGATTTCGTGGCTAGATTTGAGTTTTTAAACCGCAGACTTTGAAAATCTGTGATTCGCGCTTCTATTTTGAGCGTGGGTATGGGAGTTGTTTTAAGTAGTCCAGAAGCTGTTCTGTAGCATTTATATAGTTCGGTGTTAAGTGTTTTGATATTTTTGTTGGATGTCCAGCCGGAGTGTGAGGTAGTGTTGTAAAATACCTTCAGTGAGTGTACGACAAATAGCAATTGCGGTGTCTATGAGTGGGCCTTTTCGTTTAGGGCACATGACTTTGAGTAAATTGTTGACTTTCTTAAGCTGGTCTTTTTGGACACTAATATAATTGTTCCACAACATATTTTTTGAAAACTGTACTCCTAGTATTCTCAAGCTATTTTGTAAAGGTATTCTTCGTCCCCGAATAAGGACTGAACTGACATTGCAATTATTTTTCCGGCAAACATAGAGGGCTGTTGTTGCTTCGATGGGTACTGAGGAGCATGTGCCCATGGCCCAATTATTTATATTTTCGTCAAATTTTTGAAGACTTTGCACGACCTCTTCATGTGTTCCAGACGCAGCTGCAAAGATATTGTCTGCCTATATACCTATATACGAAATACCTTGCACATTCTTTATCTGCTTTAGTAAGGAATTAGCGTAAAAGGTATAACGTACTTGTTGACGACGACTGAATACATTTACACTGGATTTAAAATACAAAATTTGGTATTTATTGCGATTTCCAATCTTAGTGAAACGTAAGGTATAAATGTAGGACAATGTTAAAGTTGCTGCTTGCTTGCTTATTGGCCGGTTAGTTGGTTTGTTTGCCGGTTTGCTTGTATGTTTCAAAATTGGTGTTCTTGTTCGAGCGTCTTCTTCGGCTTTTAGATTGGAAATGCGATGAGTATGAGAAATTGCGGGATATTTGAACATATAAAATGGAAAATGTGCATAAAGAAAATGTGGTACAAAGAATACAAGAATACAAAGTAAAAACATGATGACAGGGTTGCCGTAAGCTTTGGTGAATATTAGGCTGGGCTGGTGTTATAAATCGACAGTACTACTGAAAGAGGCGAACCCTGTGAACCTCCGTTTTCTAGTTTCCTTTCCCTTGAAAGGTATCCGTCGACTCTGGCTGTAGTCCTTCGATACGAGAGGAAGGAGAGAGAGAGCTTAAGGATGCTCATGGGTAGTCCACATTAATGCATTTCTTTTATTACTTCCGTAGATACTACTCTATCGTATGCTTTTGCCAGGTCTGCAGAAAAAACGACCGTATGTTCTCTGCTTAAGTACTTCAGTTGTCTTTCTAAAGTATGTGTTAAAGTGTATACTCCATGTTTGGGTATGAACGCTTGTTGTTCTGCTTCCAGCTCATTGCTGAAGCTCTTCCATATTCTGTTGGCTAGAATTTTGTCAAATGTTTTCGCTAATGTGGGCAAGAGGGATAAGGGACGATATCCTTCAAGAGAGTTTGGGTTTTTCCGGGTTTGCATGCTTCCATCCATGTGGATATACTCCTGTATCTAAAATTCTACTAAATAGACTGCATATACGGATTTTAGGGTGATGGATGCGTTCTTTAACATTGAATAGGTTATTTTGTCATGGCTGGGAGTGGTTCCTTCAGAAGTTTTGAGAGCTGCCTCAAGTTCTTGGAGCGGACTATTTTGGGTTACTTGCTTCGACTGTGGTGGTTGTGGTAGATTCTCAACAATCAAGTAATTTTTTTGGTCAATGATAGTTGACTCAAACGACTCATTCGAGCTCGCTGCGCTCCAATGTGCTCCTAGGGTTTCAGCAATCTGTTCTGGGTGTTTCAGTACAGCATTGGCAGTTAGTATCTGTGGGAAACAGAAGAAACGTTGGCATTTGATCTTATGCCAAAGGTGCTTTGGGTCGTATGGGATTAAGCGAGTTTAGAAACCCATTCCATGAATCCTGTTTGGCTTGTTTACATGCTTTTCGTACCGCCGCATATGATTTCCCTATTGTTTGCTGTTTGGTTCTTTTTAAACCGTTTCCATCAATCGTTTTTGACTTTTATAAGATTTGCAATCTGACTGTTGAACCAGACTGGGCTATTGTGTTTAGGTGCTGAAAAGGTGGTGGGCATGGCTTCGTGGGCATGGCTTCGTTTGCAGCTTTCCTCAAAACTTTTTTTTTTATTTGGGCGGCTTCCCTGTTGACGTTAACTGACTGAGTGAAATTTTGTGAGTAGACGTTAGTTTTAATTGTAAATAGAGGCCAATTTACCTTGTTCGTATTAAACCTGGGGTTGATTCTGCTGTTGATGCATGTTGTTGAAAATTAGGATTGGAAAATGATCGCTAGACCCTGACGGAGGAAGACAAATTCATGTCAGAACCAGAGCTATAACTCCGCATGTCATTGAGACGTAAACATTTGTTAAAGTATTTCTCGCGTTAGCAGTAGGGGAGACCCGTGGTTGAGTATTACAAATTGTTTATCGTTTGCAAAGTCTTCCCATCATTTTCCGTTCTGATTTGTTTTCTTTGCACCCCAAAATGTGTTATGTGCGTTTAAGTCACCACCCAGTAAATGATATCCGTTGTGGTAGGTGTGTATGGCGTCCAGGTGTTGAGCTGTAAAATATAAGTCTTTCTCGCGGTATATGTTGGTTATGTGCAGGTCTTTTAACGCGTGTATGGTGATACATTGAAAGAGAAGATTATTGTTAGATAGTTTGTAATTAGAAGTATTCAAAGTTTCATTTACGAGGATTGCAACACCCGCTTTGGAATATGAGTAAGTTTCCACATCTTTATAATGTGGAAGATGTAAAAGGTGTTTATTTTTGAAGTGAAACTTCTTTAGCGGCGGTTGGTTGGTTGGGAGTAAATTGGCAAATTCAACGGAAATTGCACATGGAAATGGTGCAACGGAAATGGTTAGGGCTGAAACAAGTGCTTCTTGAGTGTATGCACATGGTATTAACTTAACAAAAACTTGCTAATAAAAAGTTAAAGAATAACACTTAGAAAAACCCCAATACAAGAATGGAAGTAAAGGTGAGTACTTACATACATAGATAAAGAAAAGGATAAAGGCAAAGGTAAAAATAAAAACGTAAACAAAGATGCGTAAAGATAAAGGCAAAAACGAAGGCCAAGGTAAATTTAAACACTTTACTTATAAGTATAATGGCAAAGGTGAAGGGGAATATCCCCGCAAACATATTCGGAGCACTCAGAATTTTTGAGTCCGAAAAGAGTTCTACTATGTAAGAAATATGAGTATCAAAATAACAAAATATTTTCAACTCATATAGGCCACATATATGAACCAAATCATGAGCCGGCACTTTGTGGAAATAAAAAAACATTAAATATTTGCAATTTGTATCGAAAATTTTGTTATAAATTTTTTGTCAACATAGGCATATGAAATTAGACTTTTCTGAACCGAAATCTTTTTGATTGGCATCCCCGAGTGCGGAAAATTTGTGAGAGCTGTTTGGAAACGTTTAGTCATCGATGAAGTTGCTTGCCAAACATGGAAAAATGTTGATAATAAAATTTCGCTTTAAAATTTAGCCATAACTGCTGCGTTTAAAGGTATTTCTCTTCAGAAATGATGTGTTGTTGTTTTAATTTAGGTATTTTGTATTATATCTTTATAGAAGCCTATTGCAGAAAATTTTCTAACAAAGCGGATTTTAAGAAATTTACAACAAAATGGTTTCAAACTGCACGGGACCGTGTTAACTATAAAGCAAAACAAATCAAACTATAAATTCATTAATAGCAACGTGCGCATTAGTATACATACATATAGTATTATACAACACACAGCAAGCACATATGTAGATAATAAAGCTGTTTATTGAAAATAACTTTTTTAGAGCTTTTAATTAGGTAAAGTTGTAATTGTGATATATGTATTTACTCGTGAGTAAACGTAGTGTTAACTTGAACTATAACTTAAACTATGTAAACAGATCATTAGGTTTTATTCCTAGGGTATGTCTATCTGGCAACGCCCTAACTAATGTCAATAAGAAATAAAAGAATAATAAATACTCTCTTCCGGTTGGGCACTTATACGACGACGACGTGTTTTATTTGCTATACAAGAAACGATATCGAAGAATATCACAGTGGCGACGAAGTAAAAACTATTGTATCAATTTTTAAACGGGAAGCAAGTGATTTGGCAACTGGTGAAAACAATATCTTTGTGATATGGCGACCAGTAACTCAACACCGTGTAATTTTAAGGCTCCATATTTTGACCACGAAAAAAACTCATGGTTCGTGTTCGAAAAGCAATTATTGCAATTCTTCATTGCTAGTGGCATCACGGAAGAAAATAAGAAGAAGGCGATTTTGTTAACGTCGTTATCCGAAAGTGCGTATACCTTGCTGGACAATTTAATACGTCCGGAAGTGCTGGAAAACGCTAACACTACCTTGGACAGTTGCCTCGATAGATTGCGAAACCATTTTCGGCCAACAACATCTGCGTTTGTGGAGCGTTACAAATTTTATAACGCTACAAAAGCTTCAACAGAATCCGTAAATGATTGGGCAGCTAGAGTAAGAGCGTTAGCAGTAAAATGTGAATTTGGTGATAGCCTCAATATGGTGCTGCGAGACAAATTTGTTATGGGTCTGGAAAAGGGTCCAGCCAGAGACAAAATTTTTTTGGAAAACATTGCAGCAAGTTTCGACAAGGTGGTGGAGATAGCAAACACAGCGGAATATATTAAACAACAGCAAGGCGACAGCGTACAAATAAAGCAGGAAGAGCTGAACTTCTTAAAAAAGAACCAGAAGTCGCAAGGCGAGCGAAATAGGCAGCAGAATGTTAAGCAGATGTCACATCAAGGGTATCGGAAACAGAGAGAGCAACAATGCGAAGTATGCGGTTACACTAACCACAGCAGAAACGAATGTAAGTTTAAGAATTATAAATGCAATAATTGTAAAAAAAGAGGACACTTAAAAAAAATGTGTAAGGATAAAAAAGATGGGTTTAATTTTTTAAATAATTCAAGTGAGTTAAGCTTATTTTCAATTAATAGTTCTAAAGATAAACCGATTACTGTAAATAAAGGGTGATTTTTTAAGAGCTTGATAACTTTTTTTTTAAAAAAAACGCATAAAATTTGCAAAATCTCATCGGTTCTTTATTTGAAACGTTAGATTGGTCCATGACATTTACTTTTTGAAGATAATTTCATTTAAATGTTGACCGCGGCTGCGTCTTAGGTGGTCCATTCGGAAAGTCCAATTTTGGGCAACTTTTTCGAGCATTTCGGCCGGAATAGCCCGAATTTCTTCGGAAATGTTGTCTTCCAAAGCTGGAATAGTTGCTGGCTTATTTCTGTAGACTTTAGACTTGACGTAGCCCCACAAAAAATAGTCTAAAGGCGTCAAATCGCATGATCTTGGTGGCCAACTTACCGGTCCATTTCTTGAGATGAATTGTTCTCCGAAGTTTTCCCTCAAAATGGCCATAGAATCGCGAGCTGTGTGGCATGTAGCGCCATCTTGTTGAAACCACATGTCAACCAAGTTCAGTTCTTCCATTTTTGGCAACAAAAAGTTTGTTAGCATCGAACGATAGCGATCGCCATTCACCGTAACGTTGCGTCCAACAGCATCTTTGAAAAAATACGGTCCAATGATTCCACCAGCGTACAAACCACACCAAACAGTGCATTTTTTCGGGATGCATGGGCAGTTCTTGAACGGCTTCTGGTTGCTCTTCACTCCAAATGCGGCAATTTTGCTTATTTACGAAGCCATTCAACCAGAAATGAGCCTCATCGCTGAACAAAATTTGTCGATAAAAAAGCGGATTTTCTGCCAACTTTTCTAGGGCCCATTCACTGAAAATTCGACGTTGTGGCAGATCGTTCGGCTTCAGTTCTTGCACGAGCTGTATTTTATACGGTTTTACACCAAGATCTTTGCGTAAAATCTTCCATGTGGTCGAATAACACAAACCCAATTGCTGCGAACGGCGACGAATCGACATTTCACGGTCTTCAGCAACACTCTCAGAAACAGACGCAATATTCTCTTCTGTACGCACTGTACGCATTCGTGTGGTTGGTTTAATGTCCAATAAAGTAAACTGAGTGCGAAACTTGGTCACAATCGCATTAATTGTTTGCTCACTTGGTCGATTATGTAGACCATAAATCGGACGTAAAGCGCGAAACACATTTCGAACCGAACACTGATTTTGGTAATAAAATTCAATGATTTGCAAGCGTTGCTCGTTAGTAAGTCTATTCATGATGAAATTTCAAAGCATACTGAGCATCTTTCTCTTTGACACCATGTCTGAAATCCCACGTGATCTGTCAAATACTAATGCATGAAAATCCTAACCTCAAAAAAATCACCCGTTATTTTTGTTGATGGCAAAGCATTTGATATGCAGCTAGACACAGGTTCAGAAAACAATGTCATGGCAGAGGAAACTTACAAAACTCACTTTAGCAAGTATAAGTTGCGAGAGATAACAACCTTGTTGAGGGCATACAATGGTGGTAGCATTATTCCGCTGGGGGTGTTTGATGTGAATATACGTTTCAAAGAGCAACATAAGAATATTTCATTTTTGGTAATTAAATCGGGAGGCCCTCCACTGCTGGGTCGGAAGTTCTTGAATCGTTTCCATATTGAATTTTCCAATTTAAATTTTGCTAAACAAATTCAAGGTGACAACCGGGTCTTACAAAAATTTGCTAAACTGTTCGATGGGTCGTTGGGGTTATTCAAAAGGACTAAAGCACACTTACATGTAAAGGAGGGAACAGAACCAAAATTTTTTAGGCCGCGACCTTTACCTTTAGCTATTAAAGAAAAAGTTGAAAAAGAAATAGACAATTTAGTAGCATTGAAAGTTTTACAGCCGGTGGACTATTGTGAATGGGGGACGCCGATTGTTCCCGTTCAAAAGAAAGATGGCGGAATACGCATATGTGGTGATTTTAAGGTGACCTTAAACCCACATCTACATATTGAAAAGTATCCTTTACCAAGAATTGAAGAAATCTTTGCAAAGATGCATGGCGGGGTAAAGTTTGTGAAACTAGATTTAAGTACAGCTTATCAGCAAATCGAGTTGGATGAGCAATCGCGTAAACTCACAACAATTTCTACATCAAAGGGCCTTTTTCAGTATACAAGGCTTATATATGGTTTGGCATCGGCGCCCGCAATTTTTCAAAGAGTTATGGACACGCTGTTAATGGGCATCGATGGGGTAGTAGTATTCCTCGATGATATACTCATAACAGCATCGTGCGAGAAGTTACTCACGCAAAGGTTAGAAGCCGTGTTAACTTTATTAAGTGATGCGGGTTTTAGGTTGTCCAAAAAGAAATGTGAATTTTTTGTAGATGAAATAAAATATTTAGGGCATATTATTAACAAAGATGGCTTACATATGGATCCGGACAAAGTAAAAGACATTCGTAGTATTAAGGAGCCATCAAATGTAAAAGAACTGCAAGCGTTGTTGGGGGTGATAAACTTTTATAGACGATTTTTACCTAATTTATCGACATTGCTTTACCCACTCTATCAGTTGTTGCAAGCGAATAAAAAATTCGAATGGTCGAAAGAATGTGCGGAATCAATTTCGAAACTTAAATGCTTATTGGCATCTGATGAATGTTTAGCACATTTTAACCCAGAAAATAAGATAAAGTTAACTGTAGATGCAAGTCCGGTCGGAGTAGGGGCGGTTTTAACGCAAGTGGATGCAACTGGAACTGAAAAACCAATTGAGTTTGCTTCAAGGACACTGTCGGATACGGAAAAAAGGTATTCGCAACTTGACAGAGAGGCGGTAGCGATACTGTTTGGGGTAAAAAAGTTTCATCAGTATATTTTTGGGCGGCAGTTCACTTTGGTCACAGACAATAAGCCTTTACAATACATTTTTAGTCCAAAAAAAGGAATACCGGAAATGGCGTCGAATAGATTGCAACGTATTGCTCTTATGTTATCAGGTTATCGCTTCGACATTGAATACGTTAAGTCCAAAAGCAACATAGCGGATTATTTTTCGAGATATCCAAACGGCAGTAGTGAGGATCAAATGATTTTTCTGGAGGGTATCTATTTAAACTATGTTCAGCAGCTTGTCGAACGAAACGATTTGATTAACCTAGAAATCATTAAAACAGAAACAGAAAACGATGAGGTTCTACAACGGGTAAGGCAATTTCAACAAGACGGGTGGCCAGAAAAATGTAATTATCCAGACTTGTTGCCGTACTTTAGGAAAAGGTTGGAATTATGCGAGGAATCGGGTTGTTTATTTTGGGGTTTTAGGGTTATAGTCCCAAAGGCCTTGCAAGCTAAAGTTGTAGAATTTTTGCATGCGACACACTTGGGAATTGTTAAAATGAAATGCATGGCCAGAGAGTGTTGTTGGTGGCCGACACAGGGCAACGATTTAGAGAGGGTAGTAAAAAGTTGTGAGCCATGTTTACTTAACCGCCCGGATCCACCAAAACAAGAACTTCTGCCCTGGAAGCGTTCCGAGGAAGTCTGGTCGCGAATTCATATAGATTTTTTTGGACCGTTCAAAAACCGCTGGTGCTTAATCATTGTGGATAGCACGAGCAAATGGGTGGAATGTGTAGATATGGGAACAAATATAACCAGTCGTGCTGTTACATCAGTGTTAAGAGAAATGTTCGCACGTTTTGGGTTACCGAAATGTGTAGTTTCGGACAATGGCACGTCTTTTATATCGAGCGAGTTCACCAATTTTTTAAAGCAAAACGGCATTAAACACGTTACGTCTCCAGTGGGACATCCACCCACAAACGGACAGGCGGAAAATGCAGTCAAGACAGTTAAATCTGCACTGAAGCGAAATTTATTCAACATACCATTGTCTGACTTCAACAAGGTTCTTAATAATTTTTTATTGGATTATCGAAACACCGTACATTCAAGTACGGGCGTCTCTCCAGCTTATATCTTATTTAATAGAAGACAATTACGATGTAGGTTAGACTTACTTAATGATAAACGAAATGTTGTTAACTTAAGCAATAGTGAAATCACAGCTTTTGTTAATAATAAGCAAAATGAACAGAAAAAGCATTATAAAGGAGGAAAAAACAATAATTTTAACGTTCACGATGCGGTGATAGTTAAAGATTATTCCGTCCCCGGAAAAGTAACATGGACAAAAGCTGTGATTTCCAAAAGGATCGGAAAGCAAACATATATTGTTAAAACAGACCATAATAAATCTTGGAAAAGACATGCAAATCAAATTATTTTAAGCCAAAAAGAATCGCGGAACACACTATTAGATGATCCGCTAACACCTTTAACTAGTTTAAGTGATGAAAACAAAGCGGTTTTAGCGAATACAAATAGTAGTATGACCGACGACACTAATTGTAATGAAGACACCCTAGCATCGGGTAACTCAAGGCCTACAGCTCCCTATAATTTAAGACCAAGAAAATAAAATATTGAAGTAACTTATTACAGTAACTAAATTCTTTTTATAAAAATAGGTAAATATGTATACAATGAAAACTAAGAGGGGGGTATTGTGATATATGTATTTACTCGTGTGTAAACGTAGTGTTAACTTGAACTATAACTTAAACTATGTAAACAGATCATTAGGTTTTATTCCTAGGGTATGTCTATCTGGCAACGCCCTAACTAATGTCAATAAGAAATAAAAGAATAATAAATACTCTCTTCCGGTTGGGCACTTATACGACGACGACGTGTTTTATTTGCTATACAAGAAACGATATCGAAGAATATCACAGTAATAAATTTGCAAAGTTAGGTAAAGTTGCAATAAGAGTCATAAAAGAGTCTTGAGTAAGAGTCCGAAATGAGCCGTATATAATAACAGTAAGAGTCAAATATGGCTCATATTGACGCTCATTTGATGTATGAATTTAAGCTCATATATGCCGACCTTTGCAGGAAGGGAAACACCCTCATTCCGGACTCTTAAATGAGCTCATTATGAGCGTAAATGCTCCGAAATAGGACTCCTTTAAGACTCATTTATGACTCCAAATGTTTGTTGGGATGTAGATGAAGAAAATAATAAAAATAAAAGTAAAAACATAGATAAATATAAAGAAAAAGATGAGGATGAGGATACCGATTAAAGTAAAGACGAAGATAGAGGAAGAAAGATTAAAATAAAGGTAATTATAGAGAAGAGGATATAGATAGAGACGCAGACTCAATCTGGGACCTATTTTGGGATTTTAGAGATTTTCGGGATTCTCAGGACTTATCAATATAATAACCGATATTTTATCGGTTTCGTTGTCGATAGTTTTATCGATGTTATCGAAATTTTTATCGATATTGTAATCGATTTTGCTTTCGATATTTTCAGAACTTATAGTTATAATAATCAATATTTTTACCGATTTTGTTATCGATTGTTTATCGATTTTGTTATCGATTATTTATAAATTTTGTTATCGATATTTTTATCGATTTTCTAATCGACTATTTATTGATTTTGCTATCGAAATGTTTGTCGCATTTGGGATCGATTTTGTTATTGCTATTTTATCGATTTTGTTATCTTTTTTATCGATTATTTATAGATTTTGTTATCATTTTTGTTATCGATAATTTATCGATTTTATTATCGGTACTTTTATTGAGCTAGTTATTGACATTTTTATCGAGTTTATAATCGATATTTTTATCGATTTTCTAATCGATTTGGTGTTAGATTATTCAGGGATTTCGTTATCGATATTTTTATCGATTTTCTAATCGATTTGGCTACCAAAATTATTATCGACTTCGCTATCGAAATTTATATCGAATTTGTAATCCATTTTGTTATCGATATTTTTATCGGTTTTGTTATCGATATTTTGTTGGATGTTACTATCGTTTTTGTTATCGATAGAGTAAAAATATAAAAATAGTGATAAAGAAAAACAGAATAACATAAATGTAATTAGAACGAACAGGGGTAGCTGTAGGGATGTAGATAGAAAAAAATACAAAAAATATAACCTTAAGCAAAAGCAGATGTATGTAGGCATGTACATACATGTATGTATGTACGTATATTGGTTATGAGACAAAATATATATGTGACGTAAGTTTCACTTCTCCAGTGCGGCCCAGGCGCACTTATTTTTTTCTATTATGTGAGTTTCTTGTAATATAATAATGTCACTCTAGTCCAAACTTATTGTTTAGAAACCCCTGTATATTCCGTTGAAGAATTATGAGGCTGATACCTAAATCCATATTTATTTTTTATTTTTTGATTGTTTGATTGAATTTTATAAAGAACGATATAAACATAGTGCAGCGAATTAAAATTCAGAGGCTCCACTGGCTTGGCCATGTCGTTCGAATGGACAGAAACGCTCCTGCTCTGATAATATTCTACGCGGGCCGCAATGCTGGTAACAGAGGAAGAGGAAGGCCTCCTCTGCGTTGGAAAGACCAGGTGGAGAAGGACTTGGCTTCACTTGGCATTTCCAATTGGCGTCAGTTAGCACAGAAGAGAAATGACTGGCGTGCTGTTTTGGACTCGGCCAAAATCGCTTAGGCGGTTACAGCGCCAATAAGTAAGAAGAAGAAGATGGAATATCAGCTGTAAAAGAGGACCAGAAAAAAAACAGCTGATTGCTCTTTGTTCAATAAACATACCTCCAAGTCAAAATTGAACATATCTAGCAGGGTTGCATAGAGAATCTGACACAAATTGATTGCCAATTAATTATTAATTGGCAATTAATAATTTGAATTTTCGTATGATAAATTGTGTGACAATTAAGGCCTAAATTGGTGAAAAGGTTCTTAATTGCCAATAAGGTGCCTGTTCGAACATAGTCTTAGTTGTCTATAATTTAGGCTCTTCTTCGGAGTCTGATACAGACATAAAATATTTGTCTGCTGATAGCAGTTGCTGAGTTATATTGCTGAGTGGAGTGCGCTAGTATTGGTTTGTGTGTTGATTGGTGCTTTGCTAAGTTTGGTAGTATCCATTCAAGTGAGGGGTTCGTTGTTGTTTTCTTAATGATGTTGTTTGCATTTTTGTTCATATTGTTAGTAACTAGGGTAGTTGTCTTTTGACGAGCGGTGACGTTGTCGGTTGTGCTTTTGTTTAGAGACGTGAGTTTTTGGTATTTTGGTTGTTGTTGTTGTTGTTGTAGCCCGTTCGGGTCGGTTCATCCATCAACGTTGTCGTCAATTTCAGCTAGGGGGAGGCCCAGGAAGTGTGCGACTTCCACAAGGGCTGTCCATAGGGACAGGTGCGTCAGCTGAGTGGGGTTCTCAGGGCATGTGAAGAGGTGGTATGAGTCATGTGGCGACTCTCCACATGCCGGTCATTGGTTGGGCACATCCTCGTTGATTCTGCTTAAGTAAGTCATTCCCACGACAGCCGGTTCTACGTACCGGAATGACTCGGGTTTTACCCGACTAAGAGCTGTTGTTTCGGCGATCTAACCCCGTTTAGGTCGGCGAAATCCATCAAACTTTGCTCGATTCTAGGGCTACATCTTCTCCGTACCCTTCTGCTCAGGGCTGGAATAGAGTCTAACCCAGGGCCAGAAATTTACACCTGCTGCGTATGCCAGAGACGACTGCATACAAACTCCACCTCGGTCAGGTGCAATGCCTGTGACGGGTGGAGTCACCTCCGTAACTGCTCGGACCTACGTACGCACCGGCAATGGACCACGTCGTTCATGGCCCCATGCTGTGCGAACCGGACCGCCTCCACGGCAAACCACCATCCGCCTGGGCAGCACACAATCAACACACCCACACCCCAACACAACACAGCAATAGACACACAAACAAACACAATAGCACCTACACGCCGCCGCCGGCACCTCCTAGTCCATCCGACAATCTTCTCTGTTTGTCAGTCCAGAATATACCGTATCGTGACATCAGTCAAGTGCAACTCCTGTGTGTGAGTGATTATGTGGACCCCTGCTGTGCTGCCCAGTCGCATCCCTCCCCCGCGACGCCGCCAACCACCACCACAAGGCCGGCAGGCAACACAACTCTTTAACACCACACATCACAATCGGTCCCAAGGCACACAAAGGTGCTACAATTTAACTGTAACGGACTCCAGAGCAAGATCGAGGAGATAACTGGTATTTTGGTCGTGTTGGTTTTTGTTGGTGAAGCAGATCGTTTGAAATTCTTGTTGTTGGCGTATTTGATTTGTAAGTGGCTGATCGGCAGAAGTTGGAATAGTGTACAAACACTGCTTGAGGTTCTTGAGGTTTTGTACGATTTAAACGTTCGCTATATTTGCGGCGGGCTTTTAAGATTTCTTTGGTTTGCTTATATCTACTGCAGTCTCTGTCCGAAGAGAAGTGATCTTCGCCACAGTTAGCGCACTGTTTACGTGTACATTCTGTTGGGGAATGGGGTGGTAAGTTGCATCCATCGCATGTGCTAGGGTTAGTGCATCGGTTTTTTGTGTGGCCAAGAAGTTGGCAATTCTTGCAACGCATCGGGTTTGGGTAATAAGGGGAAACTTTGACCTTGTATCATGCTACGTCCAGTTTTTGGAAGATGGTATAAGTCGAAATTGCTTGCCATTTCTCCAGTGGGCATTGTTTTACCATCGAGTGTACGAGTGAATTTGTAAATGCCTTTTACTCCCGGCCTTTTTAATTCTTCAATGATCTCTTCGTCTTTTACGAAGTTGAGGCATGGGGCATAAATCATACCTTTTACCGTGTTAAGGTTTTCTTGCAACTTGACCGTAATAGGGCACACGTTTGATAGTTTTTGTTTTCAAAATTAATTTAGGTGTTTCATTGGTTTCCGAGAAATTCGCAAAAATCTTTAAATTTAGGTTTTAAATTTTCCAAATATATGTCGGAATTAGGTGTCTTTTAGGTGTTCTTCAACGCCACAAAAACTAATTTAGTGGCTCTATTGGTTTCCGAGAAATTCGCAAAAATGTGTTTTCAGCTGTTAACCAAGCTGAACAATCTTTAAATTTTTGTTTTAAATTTTCGAAATTCATATATGCAGGAATTAGGTGTCTTTGAGGTGTTCTTCAACGCCACTAAAACTAATTTAGTAGCTCCATTAGTTTCCGAGAATTTCGCAAAAATGTGTGAATCATCTAGGTTTACGTAAACCTAGCTGACCCATCTTTAATTTTAGGTTTTAAATTTTCCAAATATATGCTGGAATTAGGTGTATTTTAGGTATTCTGCAACGCCACAAAAACTAATTTAGTAGCTCCATTGGTTTCCGAGAAATTCGCAAAAATGTGTTTTTCAGCTAGCTTAGCGCTGTTAACCTAGCTGAACAATCTTTAAATTTTTGTTTTAAATTTTCGAAATTCATATATGCAGGAATTAGGTGTCTTTTAGGTGTTCTTCAACGCCACTAAAACTAATTTAGTAGCTCCATTCCTAGAAATTCGCAAAAATGTTTACGTAAACCTAGCTGACCCATCTTTAAATTTAGGTTTTAAATTTTCCAAATATATGCTGGAATTAGGTGTCTTTTAGGTTTTCTTCAACGCCACTAAATCTAATTTAGTAGCTCCATTGGTTTCCGAGAATTTCGGAAAAATCCTTAAATTTAGGTTTTAAATTTTCCAAATATTTGCTGGAACTAGGTCTATTTTAGGTGTTCTTCAACGCCAGTAAAACTAATTTAGTAACTCCATTGGTTTCCGAGAAATTTGCAAAAATGTGTTTTTCAGCTAGCTTAGCGCTACATGAATCAAAGCGTTCAACATTGTAAGGCGCTTGCCGTTTCGAAATCGTCCTTTGTTCACTTTTTTGTGTTGAAAATAAAAATTATTTGACATTTCAATAAGAAATAATTAAAAATAAATGATTTTGTAATAAATGAAATTTGGTATGTGTATTTATTGTGTCACCTCGGTAAAAGTTTTTTAAGTGGGATGGATAACTAACTATCAAAGCTAGCTGACCAATACATTTTTGCGAATTTCTCGGAAACCAATAGAGCAACTAAATTAGTTTTAGTGGCGTTGAAGAACACCTAAAAGACACCTAATTCCCGCATATATGTGTTTCGAAAATTTAAAACAAAAATTTAAACATTGTTCAGCTAGGTTAACAGGGCTTAGCTAGCCGAAAAACAAATTTTTGCGAATTTCTCAAAAACCAATGGAGGTACTAAATTAGTTTTAATGGCGTTGAAGAACACCTAAAAGACACCTAAATCCAGCATATACATATTTGGAAAATTTAATACCTAAATTTAATGATTGGTCAGCTAGGTTTACGTAAACATTTTTGCGAATTAACAGCGCTAAACTGAAAAACACATTTTTCCGAATTTCTCGAAAAGCAATGGAGCTACTAAATTAGTTTTAGTGGCGTTGAAGAACAGCTAAAAACACCTAGTTCCAGCATGTATTTGGAAAATTTAAAACTTATATTTAAAGATTTTTT